>NC_141138.1:130153966-130308284 GCF_053477565.2 Lygodium microphyllum
ATTTGGTAGATGTGATTCGAAGTGAGATGGAAAGATTTCAGATAGCCAAAGCAGTTGATGTTAAAGGGAAAGGGAAAGTGGGGGTTTAGTAGTTTCCTTTTCTGTGATCCATCATGAGAACTGCTTTATGGAATGTGAAAGGTATTTCTTCGGGTAGTAAGCAATATCGGTTGTGGAAAGTGGTGTTAGCCAGCAATTGGGATGTTTTCTGTCTTGTGGAGCATAGACAGCATGCTTTGGTAGGATCATCTTATGTATATAAGGATTATTCTATTTTTTTTTAGTAGTCGTGTTCCACATAAATTTGGAGTAATGTTGGCCGTTAGAACTTCAATGCAACCATCTTTGATTTCTAAGGACCATTGAGGCAGATTTATGATTTTGGAAATCCTATATGAGGGAGAGGTTATATGGATAGTAGGTGTGTATGCTCCCTCTACTACTCGTGAACGTCGTCAGCTTTGGGATGACTTGCATTGCCTTTCCATGGCTCGTCCAGGCTTTGTAATGGGGGATTTTAATGTCTGTATATCTTTGGATCAGACGACTTCGTAGTACTCTGTTATGGATGGTCTTGAGCGACAGGCTTGGGATGCTCTAGCAACTGTGTCTTTGAAACAGGACATGTGGTCTTGGATGCATCCCTCTTAGTGAGGATATACTTATCCTTCTCTTCAACATCCAAACACATGGGCCAAACTGGATAGGATCTATATTTGTCAAAGTGATTCTTTTCTCCCTGCAGTCATTGATATGTGGATAGAGCGATAGCATGTTTTGTCTGATCACTATCCTTTGATCTTGGAAATGACACACCATCTTGTTCATGCTTATAAGGCTCTCTTGGCTCGTTTGCCTCTTTGTTTCAATCAATCCTTTACCTACAAAATCAGTTTCTGGAATGTATTCAGTAGATAATTGATTCCTTTTAGTCAAGGGTCCTATCAGAGGGGATGGAGGCATGGATTGTTTTTAGAGATAATGTGTGTATGTTATCCCGACAGTTTGGGATTTAGCATGCTTTCCTTTTACGCACTGAATTGCTGCATGCGCAATCTTTGATGGCCCATTCGTTATCTCTGTGTCAGTCAGGGGACACCACAGATGATTTGGTTACATGCATTCAATTGTTGAAAGGCCGAGTTCAATCTTTACAAGAAGAGGAATATGCTAAATACAAATTGCTGTCCAGAGCGGAAGCTTTGAACGACAATAATTGTCATTCTCATCAATTCTTTGCCCGATTACATCAGAAATATGCCCAGGAAAATATTGTGCGTTTAAAGAATGAGCAAGGTGACATGGTGATAGATTTTGCATCCATCATTCAATGTGTGTAGATTTTTATAAATCCTTGTTGGGCCCTCAAGAGATTCTTTCGGATGATGTACACTCAGCTCACAGATACATTTGTGATCTGGTTAGTAATCAGGTTCAGCTAGAATGGGTAGCCTTAATGGAGGCTAATATTTCGGAGGATGAAGTGGAAGAGGTGCTGTCCCATTTGCCTAAAAGGAAAAGCCCTGGTTGGAATGGGCTTCCTAATGAGTCGTTTTCAGCCAATGTTGAGCAGCTTAAGGATCCGTTGACTCAATATGTCAGTAGGTTTGGAATTCCGGTGTCATGCCGTCAGACTTGAAGATTGCAGTCATTTGGTTATTGCCTAAGGTGCTCTGTCCTCTTTGAAACAATGGCGACCCATTTCTGTTATGGGCTCTTTATACAAATTCTTTTCTAAAATCATTGCCAACAGATTGCAGAAAGTATTGCCGCATTTGGTTCATCCATGTCAATATGGTTTCATTAAGGGTTGGAATATAATGCACAACATTCTGAATGTTCAACTGGGGATTGACTTTGCAAAAGCTTCAGGCCTGCAGGTGGTCATGCTTTAGCTTGATATTGAAAATGCATTTGATCATGTAAGCAGGTCTTTTTTGAGGCAGCTAATGTCCACCATGGGTTTTGGGCCATGTATGGTTTCTCTTGTGGATACTATTGGTCAGGGGGTAGTGGCTCGTATTGCACTTAATGGAGGGATCACTGATGAAATTGCCTTGTCTCGGTCTCTTTGGCAAGGTTGCGCTCTTAGCCCTTTGTTGTTTGCATTAGTAACTCACCCGATGCTTTCTTTGTTGGATTAGTTGGCCAATCAAAGTGAGATTGTTGGTTTGTCTCTTCCCAGTGGGGCCCAACTTGCTGGTCAATCTTTGGCATATGATTCCTATTTGTTTGTTAAGGCTGATCACGCCAATGTCAATCGGGCAATAGTAGGGTGGAAACTTTTTGCTATGGCGTTAGGACTTCATATTAATGCTCAAAAATCCACACTGCTCTCTTGTACAAAAAATGATTTGTAGGATTTGGGCTAGAATGGTATTGTGATTCCTAAGGGAAATATAACCAGACATTTAGGTTATCCTATCGGTGTAGAGGTTGCTCCTCGGGCCTTGTTGGATTGGATGGCATCCCGTATCCATGGTCAATTTATGTACTAGAAGTCTCGAGGCTGGCCTCTCCATGTGAGACTTAAAGTTGCTCAATGCATTATGATCAGCATGATTTCGTTTTTCTTGCCATTGCTTCCTCGGACCAAGAAATCCCTATTGGAATTGGTTCAGCCTATCCGATTCATGCTATGGAAAAAGAAAGGAAATCGTCAAGGCCAAGTGTGGATTTCATGGCAGCATGTGACTACTCCTAAAAGGATGGGGGGAGCAACTCTTTTGGATGTTAATTTTCATATGGCTGCTTTGAGGTTAGCTTTTCTGCAGGCACTTTGTTTAGAGTCATCCGTGGACAGATATAGCAAAATTTTTCATAGAAAGGATTGGCATTTCTCATGGTAGTACGGTTATTTAGGCTTCTTGGCGGCATGTGCTTAACTCCGCAAGATCTATTAAGGTCCCCTAGTCTCTTCTCCTTTCCCATATGATCACCTCTTGGCAGGCGATGTTACATTGTACAGTTTGGCACCCCCCGGATTTTTGAAAGGAGGAGAATTCCCTCCTAGGTGAAGTACTGGCTTCCTCCAGATTGTTGGATTGGCCTGATAAAGATATGCGGCGTCACAAGTTTAACCGGATGGCTCGTTTGGGGTTACAGACAGTCTTGGATGGTGTCATTCTTGGGTAGGCCCGTCTTTATTCCTTTTGGCGTATTCGTCAGCACTTTCGGGTGCCTAGAGAATATCATAATATTTGAACGGCCATATAGGACAGACTTGGGAGCTACTATCCTTTGCCTGCATTACAGCTTTTGTCTCCATGGCATGATTGGATGTTTGTGATTCCTGATGATTTCGACCGCGAAAAGGTCAGCTAACCAAATATATCATCAGATGGTGGAGGCCAAGAGATGGGTCAGGGATAAGGCTGATAAAGTATGGCATATTTGGGACAGCAAAAAGAAATGGCAGGATAGATTCCTCCAGCTCTGGAAATCTAAGGTTCTGTACTAGGGAAAAGTGTTTATGTGGAGGCTACTTATTGGGGCTCTTCCTACTGGGAATGTGTTGCATGCTTGTAAAATCTTTGTTGGGCGATGTATCTTCTATACCACATGTGATGAGACAAAGCTCCAGCCCCATTGCAAGACAGATTTGGAATTTTGTTTCCCGTGTGTGGCTCTCGTTGACCTAGTAACGGATATCACCTCGTTCGTGGATTATGGGAAAGATGACCTCCATGACCTCTTTGAGTTCTGATTACCCCTGCCTTTTCCATTTCCTTAGATGGACAGCCTTGTGGCATATTTGGCGTACTCGGAATGCCTTCATTTTTGATTCAATATCTGACATTCATGGTCATGTGGCCCGAATCCGGGGTTTAGTGGTGTGGCAAATCTCCTCTATGGTTTATGCTGGTCCGGTTCTTCCTGACATCGCTGCTCCCTGGCTGGATACTGTTTGCTCCACTCCAGCTGTTCTTTCAGTGTGACATTTCTGTGTTCTGTGTAGACTTTCCTTCATGTCTGTTATTTTCAATGCTGAATTGATGGTCTGATGTAAATATTTACTACTTAATTCAATTATCTTCACGAAAGAGAGAGAGAGAGAGAGAGAGAGAGAGAGAGAGAAAGAGAGAGAGATCTTCACGAAAGAAAGAAAGAAAGAAAGAGATCTTCACATGCAAAACAGATTACTGGAATCTTTGGAAAAGGAGGATGTGATTGAAAAGGAGCATGATAACATGGATGGGCAGACAACAAATACGAGTGAAGAGCAGGTACTATATGTAAATTTCATGAGATGTTTGTTGCATCTGCTTTTGTCTTTTGACATATGCACGAAATGAAGAGCTCCCTGAGTGCTTAGCCTGCTTTGAAGCCCTTCCCTTCTTAGAGGTAGCATGCACACTCATCTATGATTGTCTGGATAGCAAAATTATTCTTAAAAACACAGCAAAGACTTTCGCTCACTCATATACCAACTTTCCTTCAGCTTAACTGGAACTGTCTTCTATATTGCGAAGTTTTGCTTGTCCTCAGTGACATGTCTAACGCCATGCTTAGCCATGTTCATGTGATACCCATGGCTAAAGATTTCTTATCAGACTTTGGATTGTGTCTTCTGGTACTATGGATGCAGACCAACTTTACATGCTCTAATGTCACCACATTTTTTAACTTTTCCTTTTGGAAACTGAGCCTAGGTGCACTTGTTTGCATTTCTCTTAACGTAGTCAGAGACCAGAGCAAAAGCTTGTGACTTACTAGGCTTTCGAACTGTATTAAGGAATGATGATGAGCTGCAGACCTTTGCATCCGAAATCAAATTGTCTTGACTGCTCTCCTGATAATATTTTAAACTTTTATTGTCAAACTGCACATTCAAATTCTAAAACATCTCAGGGGGTTGATTCAGCTGTTTCATCTTATTTATTCCAACATAATCGGTTCATGTTTCTTTCTAATCATTGAAAGACCTGTTTAAAATCACACTTTCTTTGTGTATGTCTTATATGCTTCAGGCCTCAGATTGTGCCATCTGCTTTGAAAACTTCGATGATTATCACAGAGCATTGTTTATTCCTTGTGGACACGCCAATGTATGCATGAAGTGTGCAAAAGTAGCATGGAGTAAGAGAAAGGTGTGTCCCATCTGTTTGGTAAAAGTTGACAGGAGACCAATATTGCTCCCAAGAAAACTGTACATGTGACTTCAAGCTTCTGAGAGAGACTTCTTCTACAAATGGAATCCATGTGCTTGACTATCTAAAAATGCACGTCATCTCCCTTCTGTATCATGTTGTTGTAGACTGATGTATAGAAGTTTTGTAGCAAGAATGGGATGAAGCCTAGGAATCAAAAAATCAGTTACTGCATTGTCTAAAACTGCCTTTCTTTTTCTTTGTTGTACTCTTCTTATTCCCAAATCTTTAATGCCAGCCACACCATTACACGTGAAATTGGGCGTCTATGGTGTGGTGCCAATGAGACTTCGCCCCATGTCATCTCTATTAACCAGGATTCCCTTGCCAACCTGAGATTGTGAACTCTAGACCTTTACTACAACTTTTTAGGCTTGGGGTGATGGGGTCGCACGTTCAAATCCTGCTATTCCAACTAACAATGGTTCTGAAGTTTTGGCCGATGTAGTATTTGGAGAAACAAGGAAGAAAGAAAAATTCGTGCGAAACAACAGTAGCTTGAGCATCAAAGAAGAATGTGTTGCGAAAATTTGTTTGTATAGCTTACCAATCTTATAACTTTAGATGAGCAACTGGGGAAACCATCAAAGCCTGTATGTTGAGTTTTGCTATGCAAAGAAAGGGCTAGTTGAGTTTTTAATGGTTTCGTTAATCACATTCTAGTTGTCTTGGCCTTGGAGAGAACCGCAAGTAAAGAATAGTGTCTTGCTCTAATTATCTTGTAGTGTATGGCACTAGTGCTTATGAATAGTACTTGGGTTACTATTATTAGCATTCCGTGCATAAGGCTAGGCTACTATGCAGTAGCTTCATGTGATAGCCCTAAAGTGTCATTGAAAAGGAAACAAAGTTGCGGCTTTGCTTCACTAATGCAAATTGATGTATAATCACTCTCTCAATTTGGATTTCAACATGTAATTGTATTGCACGAAGCCTCACAAGGTTCACTCCATGTAAATCCCTCTATCAATCATTAACAATATCTATTTTTGGCCTTTCAATTGTGCCAATATCTATATTTTTGGTGTCCCTTATGGTTATGAAAAATAATTCACAAAATGGATGATTACTTGAAAAAGAAACTTGACCCAAAGTTTGAAAAATGCATTTTTATTAGATGCTCTAAGCGAATAGGATATTGCTATTGTAACCCTATCATTCATGAGTTTAGACTAAGCAAGCATAATAGTTTTTAATGATATGAGACATTTAGTGATGATGCATTGAATTATGATGATGATCATATTGTTCATATGCAATAGAAAAGCATGAATCACACACTCTTAGTAGACCATACATATAATCCGATGCTGGATTTAAAATTAGTCCTTAGTCATGCATATACACTAAGAATTGACTAAGTACAAGTTCTTTATCTCCAAGAGTATGTTCTATTATATTTGGAAACATGAAAATATCAACTACTATGGAAAAAGAGAAAAAATATAGTTTTCCCCAACTAATATGGACAAAGAGAAAAAGACAAATTTGAGTAGTAATGGTGCATTTACCATTCATTCATTTTGTGTAGCGTGTCCTCTAAAACTTAGAGGAGTTTTCTAGTAGTTAATCAAAACTTTTGGTGGAGGTTATAAGGGACCAACCATGTCTCTTAGAGGCTGGGAGAGGTAGGACTAGCATTACTAGCATAGTAATGGCCAAGATATTGGATGGACATCAATTGGTAGTATGCGTAGAGGTCTTGCACCTCAACATCATCTTATGAGTTCCTCCTCAGTGGATCATATCGATGGATGTGATTGAGTGTCCACTTGCTTAGGTTGCTTGATTCTATTAGATGACAAAGTCCCATCTCTAAGCTTGGCTCTTGGATGTCTTGGTTGTGCAATTAGGAGCGTCTATTATTCCCCTTGTACACCACAGGTCTACCATGGGGGAATGGAGTTCGCCTTGTAGAGGCTTGTGGCAAAGTGAATGTGTTGACTCCATAGTTTCTCCTCTTTCTCAACTTCTTTCATGTCGAACAAGTGCTTGTTCAACAACTACTATCCTTATCCATGAGTTTACGCCTTGCATCGTGGAATGTGAATGGCCCCTCCACTATAGTGGGATATGTGGTTCCTAGAGGTTGATAGTTAGGCAAGAGTTGCAACGAGCCATTGCTGAATGAATCAATATTTTACTTCGTCAGTAGCATAAGCTTTTCGCCACCCATGCTAGCAGGGTGGGCAAAGGTACTTCGAGAGGTAGATCGCACATCTACTAGGAGCACTCCATTGGTGTCCATGGCAAGAGTGGAGGAGTTTTCACTTATATTGATATGAGCTTGTTAGCTTGTATGTGAGACCATGGGATGATTGTGGCAAGAAGGGTTCTATGGGTAAGACTTGACTTTGGGGAGTCGTCTTAGGGTCCTTAACATCTATGCTCCTATGGCGGCTCTCACACATACTAGAATTGGGGTGGACATTGTAGGTCTTCACGCGGTTGATTCTTGGATTGTTGGAGGTGACTTTAACAATCTAGAGGCCTTAGAGGATCAATAGGGATATAGTAGAGATTTCTAGGGTATGGTGGAGTAGGAGGCATGGGAGGTCTTTCTTCTTGTAGTGGATACACGAGATGCTTGAAGGGACCCCACCTTCCATAGGTGAGATGGTTCATTGGATTTCTTCTAGGGTTATAGGTAGTTGGGTAGCATCATGTTGGAGTAGTTGCATAGGTTTTATGTTGGTGAATGGGGATCCTCTAGAAGAGGGTAGGTAGGATAGCTAGCTAAGACCACTCTCTCTTATCTCACTGTCTGGTACTCCTCACACTTGATGTGCTTGCTTTAGCACTAGACACTCACTCTTGCCACATTCCAAACTTAACCTATGGATGGGAGGAGGTAGATCAAGCAGCTCTAGAGATCAAGGATTGAGCGAAGATGATCGGATTGCTTAGGAGGTAGTAGAGGTTTTGCAGGAGGTGGTGGAGGTAATAGAGGTTTTAGAGGCAACTTTTCATTCTTGGCAGTAGTGTTGGGAGGAGTAGAGGGCAGTTCAAAGAGACCTAGCAACCATTTAGAGACTCCAAAAGGGGACGTCTAGAGATTTGGGAGTGCATCCTGCCCCTTGTGACCAAGGTGATGGGATGGGAAGTCCTTGAACCCTTCATGGACGAGGAACTAGTTCAGGCATTCTGCACATAAGGTGGGTAGAAATGCCTCGAAGAGGATGGGCTGTAGAGTTTTTTTTTCCATATTTTGGGAGGTGGTAAAGGATTCCTTGCTCTAGGCTTTTAGTAGAACTGCAACTCGAGTTAGATGTCGGTTAACCTATCAATAAGATTAGTAGTTCTCCTCCTTGGGGAGGAGACTGGTTATAGCTATCATATTGAGCTAAAATATGCATTACATGATCTTTAACAATCCCAAAAATGCTTAATTAATGAAAATAGTAAAACATGGAGCAGTTAGAGAGAGTTTAAAATGGGGAAAGGTTGGAGATCACAAAACTTTTTGTAAATAGGTAGGCTACCCTCCATTTAGCCCAATCTTGTTTTTACTAGTTTGAAGCCTTCTAGCTTTGTTGTCCACATCCCACTCGTAGAGAAAATCTTAGCCGAGGTTGCTTGACCTTGTTTACACTCATATGAGGTCTATTTTTTGTCTTGATTGTACAATCTATACTTTCTATAGCTACTATCTACCTAGCCCGATTGTTCCTATTTCTCACTCCTCCGATGTCGCCAACTACCACATGGCCTTCTATTATTGCGTTTGTACTTGTTGGTCGTTGCCCTATCCCAAATGAGTGCAAGAATTTTGAGTTTAACTCAATAGGCTCTCGCATAGGCTACCACATTACCATGTCCAATTTTGTGTTTATAGCGCAAGCTACTGTATAGGTTGCCATGTCATAGCTATTGCTATGTCGTATTTGTTGCCGTCCGAAATCTTAGAGTTTGCCTTGCTACGTTTCCCGATCCATTAGGAGCATGACACTCTCGCTCATCACCTCTACCTCAATTCTTGAGAAAGGAGAGTTCATGATACAATTTTCATTTCTTGCATGGTTTGTTTGCTATGTGAGCATTGTATATTCAATATTCATCCATTCATTCAAATCTTCACTGTGTTCATGGTCTTTGAGTTACCCTAACCCTAAATGTGTTATGTTGAGTTTATGCCTTGTTGTATGATTTTATTTATGTTTTTGTGTCAGGGTATTTCTTCACATGGTATCAAAGCAAGGTTTTCTTTAACAAAACCTCAGCCTTTGATCTGAAAGCCCCTTCGCAAGAAGTAGGAACAAGAGAAGGGCAAGATGACTTCGAACACATCTTCACCATATCATCATGATGCTCCCAAGCTTAGCACATCGAGACATGCGATAGAGTGGGCTTCACAACTTGCTCCTCCTTCTGACATGTCAGGAGAGTCTTCGAACTACCATGAAGTCCATAGACCATATGATATCTCACAAGCCAAATATGACCTCATTCTCATGTATCAAGCTTGACAACAACACACTGAAGGTACTTTTGAGTTTTTCCCTTCAAATTTGGTGCATCGGTCTAATGATTTTGAAGGAAGGATGCAAGCTCCACAAAGGACTAGCCATCTTGACATGGAAACTAGCATGGAGTACAAACCATCTCTCTCTCTACCACCCTCATCTCCATCTCTAGCTCTTTTATCTCTTCCATACACATCTCTACCCTCATTCACTCCTATATCAAGTATACAAATCAATACTTCTCAATCTTTTGGATTTACTTCTTCTTTTTTGCAAGATACTAGTAATGCTCAGGATGAAGGAACTCTTTATACAAGGTATTGGTTCATAAGTCCTAAAGACGATAGATTTTTCCATTTGAACTCAAGAAAGGTAAGCAAAAGTTGTAAGCTTTATTGGTGAGTGCTCCTCCAACTTTTACATCTCATGGTCAATTTGATTTTGGTGTATCATCTTTTTCATCATTTGCATTTAATGGACAAAAGGTCCCTAATTCATTTTTCACAACTATACAAATGACAAATCCATTTAATCTCCCATCCGTCTTGTCCACTACTTCCATTACACCTTACTTTCAACCTCCATTAGGTGCACCTTTTATGTGTACACACATAACACTAGGGGGTTCTTGACCCTTAAACACTACCTTTAGAACCTCATCTTTTCCTTAGTTGGGTGGTGTCTCCATCATGGAGGTTCATCCTCCTATAGATACCCTTTTGGAATTTTCACAGACTAGAAATGCCGCCTAGCCTTCTTCGAGTGTGGATCGGTTGGTACCACAATTTTCCTCCATGGCATTATATAGTGGACCTTCTGGACATTTTGTTGTGTCCGAGTGCAAGAGTCGGATAGGGCTTACATGTACAAGTGCCTCCATCTCTACCGGTACTTTATGGAAGCATTCATGTTCCAGTGCCTCTGTATCAATTGGTACCCATTGGAAATTTTCAGCCTATTTTAGCCTATCCACCTCCTCCATTGGTATTCTTCCCTCTCCACCACCTCCTTATCCATCTTATTTAACTTATCCAACACCTCATGGTTCTTTCTCATTAATCAAACATGCCAGTAATGATAAGACTCATTTTAATGGGTCGAACTTCACTACTTGGTCAAACCTGATGAGACATGTCCTTAACTCACTAAACCTATGGGATATCGTGTAGGGGTTGAAACCCCAACATGATCTTGTACTTGTTCCATATGAGGTTGTCCACTTATGGAAGGCTAGGAATGCCTCTACTATTATCGAGTTAATGTAGGGTCTATTACTTGAGTTTCATTCATAGCTTCAACATTTTGACTTAGTATTTGAGTATTGAGCAGACTTGAGTAACCTGTATATGGCTTGGGATATGACCCACCGTTACATCCATATGGAGCATGAGCTCCAAAACTTTAAAGTCATTGACCAAGATGACTTATAAGTCAAGTTGGCTGAATATCAATGCCTTCTCACCTAGTTCTCTAGCAGGGGGGACTCCTAAGTCCTCGGACAATTAGGTGACTTGTTTCTTAACAAATTGCTAAGGAAATATTTCCATTTTTTACAATAGGTGATCTCATAGCCCATTATGCCCACATCTTATGAATTT
Organism: Lygodium microphyllum; assembly: GCF_053477565.2. Taxonomy (NCBI): domain Eukaryota; kingdom Viridiplantae; phylum Streptophyta; class Polypodiopsida; order Schizaeales; family Lygodiaceae; genus Lygodium; species Lygodium microphyllum. The sequence goes on from NC_141138.1 coordinate 130,165,178, forward strand.
GAGTGTCAATTAGTGCATTACGCTTAGTTGTTTGATCAGTTTCATAGGTTGACCTCTTCAGAGGTGGCTCTCATTACTTTTTCTTAGAAGGGGCAATAAGGGAAGGGTAGACCAAATCAAAATTCCAATCAATTTGTTAAAAAAATCTAAGTCAATATCAAGACCAAACTAGTGAGACCCAAGGAACCTCTCAGCTCTAAAACTTGGGTGGCAAAATGTACCAAAGAAAAATCATGTTATCAACATTGTCAAAAGGTTGGCCACTTTGATGAAGTGTTGATTCAAGGCAAGAAACGCAATACTAAAAGCTAAGACTCAAACCCCCACCCCTTAGTTAGGAAACAAACCCTATCAAGGGAGAGAGATAGGTGGTGGCTCTTAGCAAAGGCAATGGGCAAGCTAGACCCACGCTATCACTAGTCAACCATCATAGTCGACAACATTCTAAATGCTAGAGGGCTTGTTTGACTAGTCTGCAAACGCCCACATTATCTCCATAGAGACATTTGAGGATGTGAGTATTGTCTACATGTGTGATTTTCCTCTTAATAAGGTGAATGCAGAGGCCTACTTATCATAGCCTATTGAAAGATATGACAAATGATGTATGCTCTAGGAAGAGATGTCTTGAATCCCATATGCACAGTGAAGAGAGTGGAACAACCCAACTACTATGAAGCATTCTACTTGACTATCACTTTCAAGATGAGTATTGCAATATCATGATGCTTTATACTTTTAGTTATTATCATTGTCATTATTAGTCTCTTACGCAAGATTGTGTTTATGAGTCCAAGCTTCCATCTTGGAACCTAATTCACTTGTCTAACAGTTGGTCTATTCATTGTCCATGTCACTATGAATCTACTCTTCATCTTTCAACCTCCATAGCTACCATGCTCTAGATTTGTGTTTTCAACATGGTATCAAAGCTCAACTGAGCATGGCATAGCTCCATTTTCCTACTCTTCAACAACAGCAAACACTGAATCTTCCACTTTAACCTCCAAGTTTTCAAGCCTTTAAATTTGTTACAAGGGTAAAAGCTTCTTTCTAAACAACTCTCTCATTCTCATATCATTCTTCTAAATCTTCTAAATCTTTGTTATTTGCTAAAAAATGATTAGTTAGACCGTTAGAAAACACAAAAAACTACTGAAGCATTGTTAGGGCCAAAAAAACTCTAGTGTTTTGTTTTGGCATGGAATATAGGGTTACTAGCTAGCTATATACTACTCACATTGACACAATGAATGTCAAATAGGTCACTTTTATAACCATATCACTTCACATGCTACCATAGCAACACATGTATACTTAGACTTTATATTGGATACAACAACTATATGCATCTACTTACTCCTCCAAGTAATTGATACATTCCCAATGTGTGTGACTAATAGCATCCTCAAAATATGTGAGCTCTCCTCAATAGATTTCATCAATGAAACCATTATAATGAGCAGTATATCTATCAAATCCAAATCTTTTAAGAGGATATATGATCATGTTAGACTTGTATACCACTAGATCACACATTGAAGACTTTCATATCACTAGATCTCACATTGAAGTTCTCATATTGTTGAGTGGTTTCTACATGGCTAGTGTCTTGACAATAGGGATACAAAGCTCATCATGCAAACTTTCCAAACCATTATAATCTTTATTAAGAAATGTATATCATTTCCATATTTATGAATTGTTAGACACAAGTATACTTATTTAAATTTAACACCTACCATTAAAATTTAAGAAAGTTGAGTAGTTTAGAACAACCCATCTAACCTTGAAATCCAAAAAAAAAGAGTAGACATGTTCATCTCGAAAAATCAGTCACTCTACAATTTTACGGCACATTAATCTGGTGATGGGAGCGCATTAGGCCTAACTTTCAAAGAACATGGAAAAAAGAACTTTTCATACATAACATTAATGGGATAAGGAAAAATAAATTTTAATTTATTTTTTTTGTGAAAATAAAAGAGCTAAAAAGAAATATCTCTTTTGGAAGAGCACACTTAACAAAGGTAAACTCGAAATGGGCTACTTTTTTAAACTTAAAAAAAGAGGGAAAATGAAAAAACCGTATTTGGCTCCCCCCACATCTATATAAACATTTCCCTTTAGGAAAAAGAAACCATGGATTCTCCATGCTGCAAGATAGATGAGCCCCTAGAGCTATAAGATGCTGAAATCACGAGGATTCTAGTGGTGTTGTTCTATTGTAAAGAAGCAAAGAAAATAAGTCGTAACATTCTCAAGTGTATGAAACATGGCACTCTCCTTTTTGTTGTCCAAACTTTCATATCAGCCAAGAAATTTATGTTAGATCACTCGTTAAGCCTATTTACACCCATTGTACCCTCCAAGCCAATAAACCCATGGAGGTTATTCTAGTATTGAAACGATTTCAGAGAAAATTTCAAAAATTTGAGCATACTCTTGTACCCTCTACCTCAGGCAATACCGCCTAGAGTTTAGAGGCCAATCATGTGGGTATATGCAATTTGCATCTTAATGACTATTTTCAATGGTCTTGAACAAACATAGGGAGAATGCTCATGCTCCAATCATCAATGAGCCTATCATTGAAGATGACTGCATTTGGAGGCTAAAGCACAATCCAAATAGACCATGGAACCCTCACAACCCAAGATAATGGAGATCACATATCAAACCAAAGCCATGATGGTTCCAAGCAACAATAGATGGTCAATTTGGATAATCAAATTTGGATAAATCATGATTAGATAAGTTTATTTCATATCCCACTTCAAGATCCTCATTTTTTCCTCTTTAAATTATGCAAGTGGTCATATGCACATTAGCATGGTTATAGAAATACACATGAGAATAGTTAAAAAGACACATAGAGTTGATATTTTGACTCTAAAAATTACATGAGTTGAGAATTGACTTGATAAAAGCTCAAAAACCTTAAAACCAACTTTACTTGGATATTTTTGGTTTAGGAGTATAAAACCACAAAGCAAGGGTAGTTTACAACATGTCATCAGCGAGTCTATTACTATAGATGACATGTATCGAAGCCACGATGATTCTATACAGCCAAAAATGGTCAATATGACACATCCATCTTTACCACTCCAAAATCGTGCCTTGAAGTGAGAGACACACACACGCACACATTTAGATTTACATAAATTATGCTTAAATAAATATATTTCATGTCCCACTTTAAAATCCTTATTTTTCCTTATTTAAATTATGTAGATGGTTATATACATGTTAATGGGATTATAGAAATAAATATTAGAATGATTAAAAAGGTACATTAGAATCAATATTTTGGCTCTAGAAATTATAGTAGCTAAAAATTGACTTGAAAGAGACCTTAAGAACCTCAAAACCAACTTTACTTGGATATTTTATTTTTAGTAATATAAAAGGGTATAAAGTAAGGGTAGTTTCATGTATGGCATAGTTATAATTTGTTAAAAAGATATATTTTTCTAATTGTGATGTGATTGTCTATGTATTTGTAATGTGATGATTATTTTATCCTAAAAATCTGCACTTTGTAATAGCTAGATGGAGAACTCATCTTATAGGATGAGGAGCCCGTACTCTATTGGGTGATGGGTGTTATGAGAATATATCATGCAACTGGGTCTCCATCCCAATATGGCTTAGCAACTTGCAAGATGCCTTAAAAACTCACATGATAGGATGACGGTCCTATGTTGTTGTGAGAGCTAAGTGCCTTCTTTTGTGATCACTTGAGCATTTGATAATGCAAAGAGTCAAGCAGTAAACTGTTCCCCTAATATACAACAACTCTAAAGGCTAGATAAAGCTTATCAAGGCTTTGAGTTCATAAATTTATAATGGCCATGGAATGAGTGCACTCACATATGGACAACCTTAAGAGGTTGGAAGGTCCCATAGTAAGTGAGACAAATTTTTCGCCACTCTTGCAAGAGTTATGGTTTTGTATAAACTTTATAAATTAATAAAAATTATTGTTTTTCAAAGTGTTTTGTTATGTGTACTTAAATGTTGTATTAACAAACCCTTTGTAAAATGGATTAATAAAAAGAATCTTATTTTATATGTTCAAATAGTGTGATAGCATGCCTGGCTTTATTAGATAAGTAAAATAAACCCATCAAGAAAAGTAGAAAACATCAATATAGATGATTGATCACTTATGGTTTGATGGACTCTGTAAGTTGAATAACTTTTTTAAATACTAGATAGGTTTGCTAGAACATGACTGCGCCTCCAATTTGGTAATATAGAACCAAATGAAGACCATTTTATGGGAACCAGAGTTTAATTGGTTATTAGTCCTAATGGCCTTGGAAGTTTAAAAGGTAGCTTCACTCTATTTGAGCCAAGTATAGTGATAGCCCACTCTCACCTTTGTTCGAATGTGAAATAACCCTTCTTAGATAGATATTGGACTATTATAAGGGATTATTGTCCCATGTTTCTTTTGTGAAGTAAAACCAAAATTCTTCTCTCTAACTAACTCCACTATTTTCCAAGGAGAGAGTAGATGATTTTGCATTGTGGATTGTAGTTCTGGTTGATTGCTCTTTTTTGCAAGAAAAATGTGGCTAGTTATATTACTGAGAAGATTTTACAATGAAGTACATGTGCTCAATCGATTGGCTAGAGCTGATAAAGTTATACTAGAATCATATATACAACCTTTCAAGGTGGTTTGGGGGGAATGGGGAATAGAAGCCATGGAGGAGAGTAGTGCCACATGGGATTTCGTACCTACATTGTAAAGAACAAATCATGACCACCCCAAGTATGTAAGTGGTATTGAAGCTCCTCACGACCTCGAGAGTGACCCTACACACCTGATCCTGGTGGCTATGAAGAGAATGGATGATTGAGATCTAGAGCTTTGCCAAAGTTGCATGTGTAGAGGACAGACACTCATTGCCCAAAACTAACTAACAATGTGACTTTCAAATGTACCATACTCTAAGGTTCCCAATAATCAGCCACACCTTTGAACACTTTATATCTCCTCTAATACATGACAAATGGGTAGTGCCTCCAAACTGAGACCATCACATAGGAACCTACCTCAATAAGAGAAATAGTATCATGCATATCAACCTCTAACACTAAGTGACAACCCTAGCTAACTTCGAGCCAACAAACAATCCCTTAAGGTATATATAATAAGCTAGACACCACTCGGTTGAGATATATAGCATGATTTTGGGAGTAAAGGTGCATGTGCCTAGCCTCTCATGTATTACTATACTAACAATACCTGCACCTACACACTGCATGTAGTAGGCGCCCATCAATGTTATTTCATTCTTTATTCTTTTAGTGATATTTGAATAGAGGGAAGGCCAATCACACATTGTGACTATTGGAGTTCCCACATCTCGAGTCTCTTGCTCTCTTGCTCCATTCGCCATAACTCACACCTCTTTTACTTCTGCTTGCTCGTACTTCCACTTGGGCTTCTCCCTTCAATTGGTATAAGAGCCTTCCTCTTTGTGAGCTTGAGCTCAATCCAACATTGCTTCAGCTCTCATTCGAGTTACCTACAGTAGGGTTTTACCATTAGCAGCCATAGCTCCACCTCTTGAGGTTCATATTGAGCTCTCATTGCTCTAGGACTTCTCAAGACCTATTGGGGCTATCTCAGGGCATTCTTGAGCCTACATTGAGCTTATTTCAAGGAGTATTCAGCTCATTATTTAGGGCTGGAAATACAAAAACGTTTTTTTACTTGTGACCATTTTCAGGCACTTGTGCTTATTCAACCACTCCCGGACATTGCACAAAGGCTTTGGCATTGTTTACCACTCCTCCCAGCATTTACCATTAACATTGAGCATTGGTTTTGAGTCATTGAGCTTCAGTTATTAACTATGCAAACAGGGCAACATGTTGTCATAAAATAGGAATAGCCATGTCTTCAACGTTTGAGCTCATATATGCTTCCCGAGATGCACGTATACATATGTTTTGTTATTGAATACTTGAGGGATCATATGCCATTGGTTTGAGATGCTACTAGACTAATTTGAGCACTTTTTTAGATTGGTTTTCTTTCCAATGTGCCATCTGATTTGCATTTCACTTTGTATACCCATTTGCAACCAATAGCCATTTTTCCTTCAGGCAAATCAACCAAATCCCAAGTGTCATTTTCAGCCAATGCTGAATATTCCTCATCCATTGCCTTACACCAATGATCATCCAAAATAGCTTCAGAAAACTTTGTGGGTTCCTTGAAGCTAGTGACTTTTGCCATATATGCATGATGCCTCATAGTGTAGCCACTGTATGTAAGCCTATCCATAGGCTTCCTGACTCTTTCTGATCTCCTCAACTGAGGTGCAGTATGAGACTCTCCTCTCTCATGAGGTGGTATATATCTATGTCTCACACCAGGAGTCACAACTGATGGAATACCAAATTCACTATCCAAGCTGTCAGTACCAAGTGAATCATAACCACAAGTGAGTGGCCCTATAACATCATCAAGTTTTCCTTTGCCTTTATTCACATCTCTCCCACTCACTGACATACCCGTGTCAGTGGACAAAGATGCTAAAGTCCTCAATCTACTTGTCTAAGGACTAATTGATGTAGTAGCATCTTTAGAAGGCCCAGAAATTTCTGCACTTTCATTTGTACCTGCATGTACAGAAGGCTCCTGACAACCATCATCATCATTCATCAAAGTGATCTTCTTCTCATGCCATGATTTTAGCTCATCAAATACCACATCTCTTGAGACCAATGTCTCACGAGTAGAAGGATTGTAGCATTTGTACACTTTCTTATCTTGTGCATACCCAATAAAGATGGTCTTTTCTACCTTTGGATCGAGCTTCTTCCTCTTTTCATTTGGAACATGTACATATGCCAAGCATCCAAAAACCTTAAGATGGCTGATGTCCAGCTTTATCCCATAAAGCCTCTCATAAGGAGTCACCTCATGTATACATGTTGTTGGTGTACGATCCATGACATACACTGCAGTCATTACAGCCTCTCCCCAATATGCATTTGGTAGGCTTTTCTCATTCAACATGGCTCTAGCCGATTCCATGATCACCCTGTTTTTCCTTTCTGCCACACCATTTTGTTGTGGTGTGTACCTGCATGTCAATTGCCTTTTAATTCCATGAGCTGCTAAGAAGTGATCAAATTCTTTAGAAACGTATTCTCCACCACTATCAAATCTCAAGCATGAGATGTAGCAAACCAATTCTTTCTCCACATGTCTCTTAAAATCCTGAAAAGCATCCATGACATCACTCTTGTGCTTTAGCATATACAACCATGTGTACCTACTATAATCATTTATGAATGACACATAATAACGTGATCCCCCAAGAGATGTATTCTGTGAGGGTCCCCATACATCAAAATGTACAAGCTGTAATGGTCTAGTAGTAGTGCTTACATGCCTCATAAATGGAAGCCTTGATTGCATCCCAAATTGACAAGACTGACATATGTGTCCCAATTCCACATGCTTGAACTTAGGAAGTCCAAGTATAACTTGCTTATGCTACATATTCTTCAACTTTTGAACATTCACATGTCCAATTCTTTTATGCCATATCTCAATATCCCTTTTTGCAGCATTTTCATGTGAGTACATAGCAGCATTCAATGCTGGAATTTTCGTATCCAATGTAAACATCTTGCCATTTCTTTTGCCTTTAGCAATGAGTTTGCATCCTTGACCATACTCTTCAATGTAGCATCCATCTCTATTGAATCTGATTTGTAGATTCTGTTCAACCATTTGTCCCACAGAAAGCAAGTTTTTGGTTATGGAGGGTACATGTAACACATCATAGAGACTCTTTTTCCTGTTACCATGCATCGTCAAGGGAACAATACATATATGCATAATGTCATGTTGCGTATCAACCCCTGTGCAAACATATCCATGAGCACCTTCTACCAATGTGTCAAACCACTCTCCATGAGCAGTCATGTGGTTAGATGCCCCTGAGTCTATATACCATACATCATCTGCTTTGCCGTGTACAGGCAACCCTTTCTTCACATGTTGCATTGCAAACAACTTGTCATCCTCCTGCATACCACTAGAAGAAGCATAATTACCATGTTGCTTCCCTCTTGCTCTTTGATCATTCTACTTTTTGTAGCAATCCTTAGCTACATGCCTGTATTTTCCACAATAATGGCAATCCTTATTTGCATTTGATTATTGTTCATGACTCATTTGAGGCTGTTGCCAAGTGCCTCTTCCTCTAGGTGAATAACCTCCTCTTCCAGGAGCATTTGAGGCACCTCTATTTGCTTGAGGCTGCCTATTTTGCCATCCAGTAGCTTGCTGTCCACGGGCTGCATATGCATTTCCAGCACCTCTTCCTTGAAAATTTGATCTTCCTCTTCCACCTCTACCCCTTTGATTGGAGTAGAAGACACTGTCCCTGCTATTTTTAGATTCACTGGAACTTGTATTGAGTCCAATTTTCACTTCTTCATGCAATAGAAGTGCTACAAGTTCATCAAAGTCAGGCTACTCGTGACACACTGAAATGGAAGTATCAAACTGCTTATATTCCTGTCCAAGTCCATGGAGGGTAGTAGCCACCAAATCATCATCCTCAACTTCAGCTCCAAGTTGTTCTGCAATGGATCTGATCTCACTGACATAGTCCTTAATAGACCTTCCATTCCTGGATATGTGGTTGAATTTTTGCTTCAATTGTGTCTTTCTCGCATGAGTGACATGCCCATAATTCTTCATCAATAAGTCTCAAGCAGCTTTTGGGGAAGTACAATTTGCAATTTGCATAGCCTTTCTGTCTGACACACGTAATGACAACCAATGCAAGACCTTGCTGGCCTTTTCCAACCAAGTCCTATGTGCCTTTAACTGATCCTATGTTGGAGGTCTATCCTCCGGTAGCTTGGGCTCATCTTCAAAACCTGTAACTAGGTCCCAATAGCCTCTTCCAATTAAAAAATTAGACATCTTGAATTTCCATAGAACAAAATTATTATAGTCCAGCTTCTCACCAACTATCTGAGTGATAGTATCCTTCTCTCCTGTGTTTGCCATTTTCAAGTCTTTAGCTTTGCAAAACCAATAAATTTTAGTTCACAACAATGTCATACATATCCAAACATGTGGCAAAGCACCAATACTTGTCTGGCTCTTTAGGCAACAATGCCACATATGCTTGCCACAATTGTTAACAGTCAGCCCCATTGAAAAAACTATAGTAAATCAGTTCAAAACTGAGCATTTAATGCTTACAACATTCCACCTTTACAAAACTAGTCAATTTCCCAAAAATGCCAGCAGGCAATGTACTCCAATACCCTGTAATGCAACCAGTTTTTACAAGCAACAACCACCCGACTCAATTCAAAGATTTTCTTTTTGTCTACCTTCAGCAAAAAATCTTTGCTTAGATTATCTTTAGACTCACTGTGAGAAACCAAATTTTAGTTGCAAGCTCAACACAGGAACATTGGGAAGGATCCCATATGCAAGTGTAGCCTAATTTAAAAAAAACCTCTAGTTACTTGAGGATCTTCTGTTGCAGTTCTGTGCTATGATGTGGAGGTCCATAAAAAATTGATTATTGTCTTTGCATAGCTCTCAAAACTCCTGACCAGTCACTGCATTTTACCACAATACATCATAAATGGTCATCTAAGTATGCATTGAAATAGGCTCTGCAATTGACCTTCTGCATGGTAAGAGATGAATGCTCCTCATTGCCATCCTGAGCGTGTTTATGAGGCTAAGATTGGACCAAGGTCAGGATGGGTTCCCTCAGGATGCAGAGAACAAGTTGTAGAATGCAAAGGTACATGCTGTTCAAGAATTCCTGGAGCCCAAGAGCTTGGCTTTTGATGCACAAGGACTACAAGGACTCAGTCCTTACACAGGCGTGGCTTGCTGCATCACGCAATGAGATGGCCCAAAAAAAATAATTTGACATCATTTGTGAAAACTAGGAGTACACTGTCAACTTCTATCACAAGGGGCTTGGTCAAGCCACCATTTGGGCCCACTATCAAAAGCCCAAGGTAGACATCTGCAATATACAGGTTCCGTTCTTATCGAATCTTAAAGTAAAGGTCTTCCACACAAGTCCTCAGTCCCCAAGTTCAATACTGGGGGTGATCTGCTGTCGTCTCGACTTGTAAGCTGCGTTGAAGTTTCTTCAAGCAACTACGATTAAGAAATCCAAAGTTGCATATTGCTATTAAGGACTTGACGTTGATACAGTCTCTCTGCATCTAGATAGCCTCTAGAGATCATTGTAAAACTAAGCATGTGAGTGGCATATCAACATTGGTCTTCTGCTTCATAGATTGAGCGCACCTATAGATGTACTCCATCAAGGGAACAATGGCTATAGTAGCCAGCCATTTCCTGAAGCTAGCACACTCAACAGCTAGAGGGCGTGCTCTGGTTGCTTCTCAAGCTGTGCTTCCAGAGCAAATCCTCCTCCAAGAGAGTCCCCCCTTACTCTACCTCACTGCACAGCCTGCAACAGGCTCCACTCAGTATTTCTTCCACTACACTCGTGCCTGTCTTGACCCTTACTTGTATTCATCGTGCTTGATTGTTGTGTTTTGTAGCCCTGTGTGTCCAATCTCAGCTCTGCCTCCTGCTCCCATACTCCATTTGTCTGCAAAGCTTTGTCTTTGCTCCGGCTCTATACACTCGATTTCAATCGCCAAACTCAAGCCCAGTTTCTCATTGCAGCATACAATCTGGCCATTCTATCTTCCTCCTCACTTGAGCAGGTCTCACAGGGGATGGAAGCTTTGATACCATATTAAGATTCTGAGAGAGAGAGAGAGGTGGACTAAGACATAGGCTCAGGCTCAAAGGGTAGCAGACATGCTCCCTGTAATTCCATTCCATCAACACACAGTCTACTAAAATCAACTGTATGTACAACACGCATACAAAGATCAACTGACCTAGATCTAATCATGGTTAAGTCAGTGTGACTTAACCTTATTCACTAAGGTAAACAATTGACAAAAGACTAATGAGCTTGAATCTCAACAGTGGATGCTTTGATGACACATGGGCAAGGATGATTTTGAAAATGTTAATTTTATAAGATACAATGTTGTGGCAAAACTTAAGTGACTCCACATAAAAGATATAGTAGTATATTAACATAGTACATTAACATATATATTTGATTAGAAAATATATTGACAAATTCTATGCATGTTTTTCTAGGACATTTTCAAGGATGGAAAATCCTCTTTTAAAAAGGAAAGTTGAGTCTAATAAACTTTCAAGACCTAATTTGTGTTTTTGCAAGATTTAGCCAATATAGAAATATTAGCCACTAAAATCATTCTTGAAAAAGGGTCAACCAAAGTCATGTCATGTTATTGAGGATGTTCCAAAGATATGTGGGTGAGAAACTCATTAAAATGTTGATCAAGGACTACAAAATTTTGACTTTATTTAAGGATAAGAAGGTGTTTGAGGACATCTAAGAGCCAAATGTTTTTGGCACATGTGTTGAGATTATTTCAAGTGATGCAAATAGTGTTAGTGTAGATAGCTAGACTAGCATGGATAGATGCAACATTCCTATATATGACTTTGTGATATGTATCAATTTTTGTGTAACTCATTAAGGACACATTGTCGTCCATCTTTGCTTGAACTACTAACACAATGGCAAAGGAAATCATTAGTCATCGATGTTAATTATGAGCCTTGTACATGGTCATTCTTAAATGCCTAACATATACCTCTCAATTAAGTACATGCCTAAAATTTAGATGACTATCTAGCCTTTGAAAATGCATAACTCTTATTTGTTTTACCAGTCTATTCTATATATTATTTAGAGCTTTGCCTTGGGGATACCGAACCAACAAGAAGGCTACCAAGCCTATGTGGCACACGGAGGAGAACTATGGCATTCAAGAAATAAAGAGGGCTTTTTCTTAAAGGGTGAGCGGGGGGGTATAATTATTCTCTCTCTCTCTCTCTCTCTCTCTCTCTCTCTCTCTCTCTCTCTCTCTCTCATAATGTGCTTACAAAATCTTATATATGTGACGTGGCATTAAGCCAGTTGACCCGTTTTCTTACAAAAAAGTTTGAATTATCCAATTGTTGGATTTCAAAGGACCTAGGAAAACTAGAACTTCATTCCTTAACAAACTACTGTCAAGACTTAGTTGACTTGGAGAGCTCTTAGATAGTATTACATTTCTTCTACTCTAGATGTATTTAAGTACAATCCCACAAAGAAGACTAACCAACCTCCATGTATTCTCATCCAAGTTTGGATGATCAACAAAAAAAGCCATAGGCATTCTGAAGTTACTTTTCATATTTGTTTCTTTAAGCTATTTCCTATGTGCCTACCACAGTGGTACTATGTAGAAGCAGCCCTAGAACAAATGATTTTCATCCTCCTTAGTCCTACTGTAGAATGGACACAATGGCGACACTCTGATTCCTTTTTTAGGCTTGATGCATAGAGGTAGTCTCTTCACCATTTGTCTTCATCTTAATACATTAATCTTGTAAGAATGAGAGGATTTCTCGGCCCCTTGAACTCTTCCACTCCAATTCCTTAAAACTTACCAAAGGATACTCCTTCTTCCATGTGAGTTGAATATTCATTATAATGGCTAAGTTGGGTACCCTTAGATCAGAGGCAAACTTGCAGTGCATCAGGGCTTTACCATTGGGAGCTGCAAGATCGTGTAGGATTGAGCCTTCTTTCTTGACCAGAGAAGTAGGCCAATCATCCATGTGCTACTAAATCATTGACTCCATCCAAGATGCCTCTTTCTCAAAGAGTCTCTGTTGTGCAATCACCTTATTGATCAAGATCCAATTGTAGCTCCTCTTGTCCCAAATATCATCCCAAGTTTTGATGCCCTTTCTACAAACAACCTTGGCTAGTCTGGGGTTCCTATGCAGATGGAAAATAGGAGGATCATAAGCAAATAGAGAGAACCAAATGTTAAGGGCTAGTGAGTAGTCCCCTTTAAAGTGCTACTAGGGACCCAGCCTGAATTAGTAAGTAATTATTGGCATTGGGTTGCCAAACCTTGTGCTACCTTCAATTATTGGATCTTAATTGTAATGTGAGAGCAAGATAGTATATCCTGCCAGCGCAGATTCTTCCAAGTAAACCATTTGGCCTTTGAAGTGGTCAACCAATGCGTAATAGTTGTCATCTAGGGCTATGCACCTTCTAGTGATTTCACCAACACCCAACTAAGGCTTAGAGCTTTGCTAGTGAGGCGCTCCAGCTCACCATCCTGCACTTCTTATCTGCAGTAAGCATACCCTACCCTATTTGAAGCAATCAATCCTTATTCTGGTAAGTCCAAAGGAACCTCTTCAAGAGCTTTTCAACCTAGTTCCATGCTATTGTGCTAAATGGCATTGGTGAGGCTATGTATACCGTTGCATATGGTAAGATATTCTTGATCACTGTCAATTTTCCAACAAGGAAAAAGGGGGCATCCATCCTTCCCTTACATCTTCTCTTAAAACTTAGCAAAGAATTGTGGAAATGTGCCAGATCTAGGACATGGCAAGGAGCTATGGCGGATGGAAGATGAAGACCAAACTCATGATGACATAGACAAGTAGAAACCAACCGTTACACAAGTGAATTAGGTTCCAAGATGGTAGCTTGGACTCATAAATGCAATCTTGTGTATTGGACTGACAAGTACAAGACTGACACTAATTGATAAAGAAAAGCATCATCATGTATTCATTCCATATGTGTGTAAAAGTGGTAGTCAAGTACAATGCTTTATAGTTGTTGGATGGGTATCAATTTTTCCTCTCTATGCATATGGGATTCCTACATGTCCTAAGCCCAGAACTGCCTCATACAAAGAGGCCACAGGACCTTTGACAGACATACAAACAAGATGTGGGTGTGATTGTAAATATCTCAACACCCCTTCTTAATCACAACTAGAAAGTACAAAGTGTGTAGAGGCTTTAGTGAGAGCAACACCTACAAAGTGTGGGCATACCATAAACATGGCAAAACACTAGAGGCTGTCGCAAAAAAGGCTAAGTGTGGGTACCACAAACGTGGTGGTTATCCAGAGGCTATAATACAGGCCTCACAAAGTATACAAAGGATGTAGTACAAGGCTACATGAGGAGTTTGCAAGCTTATGTTAGAAGCATTAGAGCTAGGCATTACAAGGCTTAAAAAGTCTAGTAAAAAATTGGGTCAAGGACCCGGCAAGCCCTTGTGGTTTTTAGCATTTCTATTGGCATAGATCTTCAATTTATTGTAGGCCTTCTTGTTGGTGTAGTCGAGCTTGCTCTTTTTGATCCTGTACTTGTTCTTCACTTTGCTCTTTTGGTCCTTTCCTTTATGGTCATCCTGGTCTGCTTCTTTATTGACTTTGCTTGCATTTGTCTTCATGTTCATGTCCCCCTCAAGCAAAGGTGTCATCTTTGAGGCAGCGGTCAAAATCTTACACTTTCTCCAAGGCAGCTGTTAGTTCTACAAATGGAGATATTGATGGCATTTGGATATATGCAACTCCATGTCTTCCTGCAAGTAGAATAATCACATCTTCTATGTGGTATAAGTAAGTAGAAATGATTGCACTACTCTTTATGAATGGCATCTTCATGAAAGTCTTCATGTTTGTCATTCTCATTACTAATAATCAACCTCAAATCTCTAATTTTGTAGTAGAAGAGTTGAAAGAATTTGTGTCAAAAAACACAAGTGCAAAGTATTGTGAAGACACACTTTGTAGTATCAAGAGATACTATGTCTGGACTTGAGCTTGATGATGATTCTTGATGCTTGTCTTGTCCTTCAACTTGAGTCCCTTCCTTGTTGGTATTTACTTGAATGCTTGCTAAAATGAGGTTGTGTTTGCTAAAGACTGAGCAATTCTCAGTAGTAGCAAAGACTTGAGTTCACCAAGATTGGGCCATAGGAAATGAAGCTTGAATGTTAATGGTTATGGTGTTGATATTGTTGCTTGAGCCTTTAAATTTGCCAAAAACTTCAAAGGATCTCCAAGAACTTCCCCTCCTTGATGTGTGGATTTGCTACAAACTTTAATGCAAGGTGGCTATGCTTTGACTTGGTTGGCGGGAGAGAGAAATTGAAGGAAAAATGAAGCTTTGATATTGTGGCTATGGAGTCCAAAATAGGGTTTCAAGCAGGAGTCTAATTTTTCTGATGTAGCAGCTCATAGAAGCAATCATTTCAAGATATCTCTGAGTTGAAGAAGGCTTACATGCTTCCAAAGCCCCATAACTAGCACGTGGATCGTGGACCACAGATGCGATGGTAGAAATACGACAATTTGAGGCACAAATTTGGACAATGACGGTGAAAATTCGTAATGTTGAGCCTTGTGATGACCAATATCAAGCTCTGAGGTGATAGAGAGAAGCGCCTTCAGTAGATGAACAAACTCTTAGAACAGAGCTCCTAATGATATGGCCTGTAAAGAGAGATATGGAAGCTCCAAGGAGGCAAGGTCCTGCAGGCTAAAGCTGCCATGAAGATCAAAATAGTCAAATGGATGTGGAATTGGAGCTGGAGATGAGGTCATGAACTCAAGCTAAGCTAGGAAAAGATAAACAAAAGCTAGAAGAGCAGAGAGGAAACTAGGCCATGCCCAACTAGGCTCTGATACCATGTGGAAATATGCCGGATCTAGGACATGGCAAGGAGCTATGGCGGATGGAAGATGAAGACCAAACTCATGATGACATAGACAAGTAGAAACCAACTGTTACACAAGTGAATTAGGTTCTAAGATGGCAACTTGGACTCATAAACACAATCTTGTGTATTGGATTGACAAGTACAAGGCTGACACTAACTAATAAAGAAAAGCATCATCATGTATTCATTTCATATGTGTGTAAAAGTGGTAGTCAAGTACAATGCTTTATAGTTGTTGGATGGGTAGCAGTTTTCCCTCTCTATGCATATGGGATTCTGGCATGTCCAAAACCCAGAACTGTCTCATACAAAGAGGCCACCGTGGGTGTGATTATAAATATCTTAACAAGAGCTAGCTAAATCTTTGGTGCATAGTCACACCCACACCAATGGCCACTCCCAGGTAGTGTACTAAATCTCCCATCTTAATGACTTTGAATCCTAGTTCTTGGATCCAAGGATCGGGAACTTTCCATTAGAGGAAGAAAAGTTCATATTTCCTTTGGTTGACCTTTGAGGCAATCAATTGATAGAATTCAACATAAATTCCAACTAGGTTTGCTATTGATTCCTTCTCAGCTTCAATTATAGAAGCATTATCATTTGCAAAGAATTAAGCAAAAGCTAAGAGCTATTAAATAAGAACAACCGTTTGATTGATCCTTCTTATAGGCTAATTTCGTGAGTAGAGGGTCATTAATGAGGGCAGAAAGCAATGGGGCTAGGGAGCATCTCTGCCTACTCGAGTATTTCAAGGAAAAGGGCTAAGTATTGGAGCCATTGATGCTAATTGAGGTACAAGCATATTCAAAAAGTGTGGCCACAAGATTACTAAAGATGGGGTCAAACTTCATAGCTATAATAATAGCTGATATGAAATTCTAGTTGACACTATGATATGCTTTGTCGCAATCCATATTGATGAGGAAAAGTTCTTTTTGCAAAATTTGTGCATAATCCAGTTGATGCCAGAAATTGGAAGCTCTGTCAAAAACAACTCTGTTTTGGGAAAGACAACCTTATTTCTTGTATGCAGTTTGAAAGGTTTTCTGGGTGCAGAATTTGTGCATAGACTTGAAGTAGTAACAATTGAGATTTGTGAAAAACGATTTTGTTGTATGGATGAAAAACGTATTTTCTGTATGGAGTTCGAAGGGTTTTCTATTGTATATGCTGCAATTGATTCTCTGTGTCTATGTGTTCAAACACCATTAAAAATGGCAAATATTGAGGCCAAAAAATCAAATTGTTGTATGGAGCAGGATTCCTATATGGGGTGCCATTTCTGCATGAAGTGAATTTTCTGTTTGAAGCAGAATTCCTACATAAAGTAGTAGTTCCTACATGAAGGAGTTTTCTGCACGAAGCAATTTTCTGTATAAAGCAGAATCATTGCAGGAAGCAACTATGCAGTATCATAGCCATGGGGATCAGTCTTATTCTATTGTATTCTATTTTGGATGTTAAAGCATAATCAAAATAATCTTCTTTGATGATATAAATCTGAGAATCTGGTTGATTCTTGAAGCAATGGTAGATTGCTTGAAGTAGCATGATGCAAATCAAAGGTTTAACTTTACATTTCTGCATATATGTTAGAGAATTACCTATACCCATCAAATGTTATTTTAACCCCAACAAATCTAAAGAATTCAAGGAGTTATTGGTAGGACAACATCGGGGGTTATTGAAAAATGATGCTGGGGAAGTAGGAGGAAATCCCATCCTAGATGAAGAAGTGCTTTCCTTGTTTAAAGAGGAGGTCCAGGATATTGGTACCTCTAATGGTACCATTACAACATATAATTCTCCTACCACATCCAATGAATCTCCTCCAAGTCCCATTGAAGATGAAAATGGAATACCTAAATTGGATTATTTTTCAACTCCTCCTGATAGAGCAGTAGAAAGATTGCAGCATTTGGTGTTAGGGAGTACCGCCTTATTGAGGAGTAGAGTAATTAAAACAAAGAAGTCTCTTACTTCTGATCCCTTGCCTCCAATAAAGAAGAAGAAGCCAAGAGTTATGAATCCTAATCCACCACTTAACCTTAAGGTTAGGGGATCTAAGTTCTCTGGTAAAAAGAAAGAAATCCTGATTGCCATGTTGTACAGTTTCAAACAAGATGGGTGGCCAATGATTTTAATAATATGTTTGGGGATCATGTCAAATTACAACAATTCACAGCAACCTTCAAGGGTAAAGCCATGGATTGGTATATTACTTATGATGCTGGACATTTCACAACATGTGATAATCTTAAGAATGCTTTTCTAAGCAGATTTAGAAAATATAAGACTGCTTAAGATGTTTTAAAAAAGTTGAAGGAAATCAAGCAAAATAATATGTTAGTTTAGGATTATGCCCAAATATTCAAGAACCTAGTGAATAGGTTGAATCATTGGATTTACAATATTCATATTTTGTTAAGGGGTTGGATAAGGGTATTGCAGGAGCCATTGCTAATGTAGAGGTGGGAAATAATAATACCATTGATGCATTGGTTGAAGCGGCACAAAGAGTGGAAAAAAGGCTTGGTATGAGCAAGTCTAAGAAGAAGAGTAATCAAGATTCTTCAGATTCAGATTCAGATGATTTTGATTCAGATGATAGTGTTGATGATGAAGATACCTCATTAGGTTCTGAGACAGATTCTGAATCAAGTGATTCGGATTATGAAAGAAGTAAAAGAAAGCAAAGACAGTATAAAAAGAAATCTAAGAAGGATAAGAGTTCTTCTTCTGAGGAGAAGCAGAAGGGGCAAGAGAAAGGAGAAAATACAACTTTGGAAAAGAGGCTAGAAAAGAAGATAAAGAAATAGCTCTTGGATATGGGAGTTATGACTTCTTCAAGAAGATAGGGGAAGTCATATAGTATATGTCAGAAAGTTGGCCATGAAGCTAGAGAATGCTAGTACAACCTTGTAGTGCGGAATACAAGACAACATACAGCACCCCGAGTGGCATCGGTAAATCAAATTGTACCAAAAATGGTACAACATAGAGGATTTAGAGGTTTTGGCAGGAATGTTCAGCCACCTAAACAATGGGGCAATGACCAGCCACGGCAGTGGAATAATGCTCAACAAAGGCAACAAGGGCTTTGCTATTACTGTGGCAGGCAGCAGGGACATATGTGAGGATCTAATTGTGAGTTATGGGTACACCATGGGGCTGAAAGGGGAGTGCAAACCAGAGAGCAACAAGGAATGCCACCAGTAGAACTACCCTGTGGACAACAACCACCGGCACCCACAGTAGTGGTCTTGGTTGAGATACCCTATGAAGTCACGATGTCGTGCCACTATGTAGACACAGTGTGAAAAAATCTAGAGTGCATCGTCATTTGGATTTCTTATTAATCTAGAGAGCCAATGCCATATTAGTCATTAGTGTCAGCGTCTGTAGTGTGGATGGTTCCAAAATACGGATGGGCAGTCTGAGTAGCAGGGAGGAAGCTATTATTTTGTGTATGTTTTTGATCCACAAGAGATTAACCTTCTCAAAATGTAGAAATAAATTGGCAAGCTTCACCTCTATGATTATTCTTCTACATCTTTTATTTCTTTAAATCCCTTCTCTTCTGTCTACTCCTCTCCCTGAGTTTCCCTTCACTCTACTCTCTTACCCATGTGGTAGACTTTCGATCCCAAACGCTTCGACAATGGTGAACACGATGTGAAAGTCTGCAGTAAGCAGGTGTGTAAAGATGGGGGATTCTGCAGGTTCAAGTGGTGGTGATGCTTTACAACAAATGATTGCTTTGTTGCAGTAATAACAATAGTAGCAGTTGTTGTTACAACAACAAATGCAAACTTGGCAAGAAGCAAAAAGAATTGATTCCTTAGTTGTGAAAGCATTGCAGGCAGTGGGACAGGAATTGAAGCAGTTTAAAGGTCAAAATGTTTTGGCCTTCATCCAGTTGTATGAAGAAAAGATGTTGTTTCATGGGGTATTGCAGTATGCATGGAGTCGGTATTTCTCCCGTTTGGCCATGCATGCATTGCACAATTGGATTGATGAGTTACATAGAAGAGATGTTGATTGGGCAGCTTTTAAGAAAACTTTGAGAGAAGAGTTTTTCTTGGAAGATGAAGAATGGTAACTAAAAAGATATTTACAATTTGGATTGAAAAGCCCAATAACGAGTTGACTGCTACAGCTTTGCTTTGTGAATTTCAAAGTCGGTTTGTGTAGTTGGATGCTGATGAGCACCAATCATTGGAGAGTTAGAAAATTGATTTGTTTCTGAAGGCTGTTGATCTTGTCTTGTAGGAGAAGCCGACTGATCGTTTAGAAGATGCCTCTTTTGAAACAAGGCTATGGGCTAATGTAACTGAGGTAGTGCATATGTTGGTAAAGAGAGAGTGGATGAAATTAAGATGGGGTACAACCACCACACCTGCTACAATGCTAAAAAAGGGGCTGAAATTGCAGTTAAGGCACTTGTGGCTATGGCAGAACAATCGGCTATACCTGTTGGTTCGGCTCTTAAAGGTGATGTTGTGGATGAATTAATCAAAGGCATGCATGATTTGAGGCTGAATTTGATAGAAATCTATACAACGGTCGAAAATCTGGATGTTAAGGTAGAAGAGAAGGCTTAGAAAATAGTCCAAAGACTGTACAAAGAAGGATACAAGAGGAGATGCATTTGGTGTGACAGTTTACAATATGAAAAGTGAGTATGTACAGCCTATCGTGAAGAAGTGGAATCAAAAGTATTTTGGAAAGATAGCAAAATACATGCAACAGAAATTGGTCTTTCAATAGAGCTAAATTTTGGAAATGGTAGCATACAGAAGAGGTTGGAAGATATGGCTGCAAGGACAGCATTTGTTGCCATAGATGCAGCCATATATGGGTTGAGAATTAAAAGGATTGATGAAGCTCGAAAAGGAGGCATGGCTAAAGCAAAATCTTGTGTTTGGATGCAAGCTTTAGATTACATGGAAAAAGACAAAACAACAAAGTCTGAATTGGCTTATGCAAGTCAGAGTATATGAGGGAGAATAGGATGGAGTGAATCATTGATATGCTGAAATAAAAAAGACAGTTTGATGGTGAAGTTTTGCAAGCATTGATGCAGGCTGACAAAGACATAGAGAAACAACTTTAGAGGAAATACGATGATGCATGTAATTCTGATTTGGAGCAGGTTGATGTTGAAAATGGGTTAAATGAGAGTGTAGACACCAAGCTTGTGGCTGAAATTGGTCTTATGGGCAGTATAAGCATAGAGAGAAGGCTATGTATAATGGGGATATCCATCAAGTACATGAAGAAGAACATGCTCATTTTATTCCAAGTAGTCATTATTCAACCGAATGTATTGGACTCGTGCTATAACAGAGACAATTGTTAAAGTGGGAGAAAGAGAGACGCCTTGCATAGCTCTCTTGGATCATGGTTCCGAAATCAATGTTATGGCACACAGTTTGTATGAGAATGGAGGTTGGCTGATTGATGTAGATCTGGGATGGTGCATGCACGCAACAAACAATTCATCAGGGAATCTTTATGCAGCTTGTTCCAATGTACCCATGACTATTGGAGATATTAGGGATGAATATCATCTTTTTGTGCAGGATTCATGTAGTTATCCAATGATTTTGGGGAAGCCCCATATTTCGGAATCAAGGCTAGAAACAAAAGCCTTAGATGATGGTTCTTCATATGCTCGGGTTTGGAGTAAATACAATACAAAGGCGGTACAGTTTCTCACTGTTTGTGTAAATCATCCTCACAATTAGAATAGGTTACGGGACAATCTCATGCCACCTAATGCACGAGAGTTTAAGGGTTTTTAGACAGCACTGTTGTAAGTGGAGGCTAGTGCCTCTACGAAAATAATTATGTCTCTAAGAAAGGGGAAAAGTGTGTTTGTGCCTGGATTGCAGGAATGGGCATCATGTAGTCTTGGCAATGATCTGGGTTTTTTACAAATCATATTTCTACCACAAAATTTGGCCAAAACTCTATCAAGAGCCTTACCCATAGCTTAAACCCTACATCTTATCACTTTGGGTTTACTCTTCAAGCACTAAGTATGCTATATTGCTTCTCGATTATGATAACTCTAGCAAGCGAGGAAACAAGTTCTTAGGAGGGATATCAATGTCAAGGGTAAAAGGGATGGGTTATCTTAGTGAAGATGGAAATGGATTACACCTAGGGGTTGAGTGAGTGCATAGATTTTTTCAAAGGACTAGCCTCCAGCTACACTTGGGTTCCACCTGCATCACCAAGTTTTGGGATCTATCACCATCATTAGAGGACGCCTAAAGTCAATGCCCATATCATGGCGTCATTTGGATCTTACACAAAAGCTTACAAGCATGGACCCCCTCTGTCACATGCTTATATGTATTTATAGATATATATAATGAACTAAAGTTAAAGCAGCTTTTGGAAATCATTTTGAATAATTTTAATAAATCCCAAGGAAAATCGATATTCAAGAAAAATTTTCGCTGCCCGATCGATTTTGATTTGATCTAAAAAGTTGCAGAATAAACTTTTTTCAGATTCTTCACCGATTTGAAATTACGAAGGTACATGTTGCTTGTTGCAGGCAAATTTCTTCTCTCTTTCATCCTAATCACATCAACTTTCCATTTTATCCTTCTTGTAAATATATTATAATAATGTGCTTTGGGCACCTACCTCTTGTATTCTATCTCCTTTTCTCTAGCTTGTCTACCACCACCCTTGGCTTCTTGCATGATGACCAAGGTGAGGAATTATCCAATCCACTATTCTCCATATTATCAAAGATGTCATACATAATCTAGGATTATGTTAATCAAGAAGATTAGCTTAATCTAATCCCTCATGGAGGCTATATAAGGTGTCCATGGAGTTGTAAAGAGAGATATAATCACAAGCACATGAGAACACTCTAGATCACCAAGCCCAAAGGGGAGCCACTAAGAGCACATTATGCAACACTCTCATGCTAGTCCATCTCTTTGAGGTAAGTTATGAGTGAGTCTCTTTTTTTTTATATAGCATTCCATAAATACATAATGGCAAGCGTCCTCTACCTCTTCTCCTCTTGTCTCCCTCTCTTTCATATTTTAATATGACGTTTAGATCATATGGTATCCAGATCATATGTACTCTCTTCTAATTCTCCCTCTACATTCATACTTAATTATTAAGTAAGACTTGACATATGCTCTATTGGTGGGGAATCCTTATTTGCTCATGTTATATATATATTAATGTGAAAAATTAAGAGCCATCACCTCTCTTAACCTTCCATCATCTTCATTTCCCTTAAGATGGGATACAAATTTTCCCTTGTGAAGTTGTGTTTTGGTTCTTTCCACTCAAATTATCTCTTATGAAGTTGTGGAAAGGGATATCCTAGCCCATCCTCCCTTTGGCTAGGTGGTGCCCTTCTTTAGCTCTCTTAGTGAGGATTAGAGATTGGGTGGATAAGAGGCAACTCACTCATCTTTTCAGCTCTCAGCAGTTTTAAGAATATTTCAGCCATGTGCACGGTTGAAAAGAAATATGTAGGATGGATAAAAAAGACTTGAAGACATGGTTTGATGGCTGCAAATGAAGGTATTTCAAGGCTGTTTTTAGGGCTGGTTGATGCTGTACAATGGCTGAAATTTTTGTAGCAATTAATGCTTAAAACAAGTAAAAAAAAGAGGTTCTTTAGTTGACACTTTAGAGATGTGTAAAGTCATTCAAGAGTTTGCTGAGCATGAATGTTATGGCCTACAAAACAGGGCTGAAGCAAGGGTGGATACAAAGTACAAAATAGTTGCAAAGAAGATTAATCATGTGGCTTTGCCTTTACCATGTGAAAGTGATAGGTTGGCTAAAAAAGTGACTCAACAGCCTAGTTTACGGGATCCACATGGAGTAGGACATAAATTGCATGCCATATTAGAATCATGATAGAGTACATATGATCTGGACACCATATGATCTAAACGTCATATTAGAATATGAGAGAGAGAGAGAGAGATAAGAAGAGAGGGAGACAAGAGGAGAAGAGGTAGAGGAAGCTTACCATTATATATTCATGGAATGCTATATAAAAAAAAGAGACTCACTCATAACTTACCTCAAAGAGATGGACACCATATGATCTAGACGTCATATTAGAATACGAGAGAGAGTCTCTCTAAAAAAGAGACTCACTCATAACTTACCTCAAAGAGATGGACTAGCATGAGGGTGTTGTATAATGTGCTCTTAGTGGCTCCCCTTTGGGCTTGGTGATCTAGAGTGCTCTCATGTGCTTGTGATTATGTCACTCTTTACATCTCCATGGGCACCTTATATAGCCTCCATGAGGGATTAGATTAAGCTAATCTTCTTGATTAACATAATCCTAGATTATGTATGGCATCTTTGATAATATGGAAAATAGTGGATGGGACAAGTCCCCACCTTGGTCATCATGCAAGAAGTCAAGGGTGGTGGTAAACGAGCTAGAGAAAGGGAGCTAGATTACAAGAGGTGGATGCCCAAAATACATTATTATAATATATTTACAAGAAGAATAAAATAAAAAGTTGATGTGATAATGGTTAAAGAGAGAAGAAAATTGTCTGCAGCAGCTAACAGTCTGCGCCTTTGTAACTTCAAATCGGTGAAGAATCTGAAGAAAGTTTCTTCTACAACTTTGTAGACCAGCTCGAAATTGGTCGTGCAATGTGGGAATATTTTCTTGAAATTAGACTTTTCATGGGATTTATTAAATTGATTAAAAACAGCTTTCAAAAGGTGATTTGACATTAATTCTGTATATACATATAAGCATGTGACAGAGGGGGTCCATGCTTGTAAGCTTTTGTGTAAGATCCAAATGACACCATGACG
This sequence comes from Lygodium microphyllum, assembly GCF_053477565.2. Lineage (NCBI taxonomy): Eukaryota > Viridiplantae > Streptophyta > Polypodiopsida > Schizaeales > Lygodiaceae > Lygodium > Lygodium microphyllum. The sequence goes on from NC_141138.1 coordinate 130,189,714, forward strand.
TGGACATTGACTTGTGTACAAGGGTGAGGTGTCCTTTAATAATGGTGATAGATCCCAGATCTTGGTGATGCAGGTGAAACCCAAGTGTAGTTGAAAGTTAGTCCTTTGAAAAAATCTATGCACTCACTCAACCCCTAGGTGTAATCCATTTCCACCTTCCCTAAGATAACCCATCCCTTTTACCCTTTACATTGACATCCCTTGTAAGAACTTGTTTTCCCACTTGCTAGAGTAATCATAACTGAGAAGCAATGTAGCATACCTAGTGCTTGAAGAGTAAACCCAAAGTGATAATATGTAGGGTTTAAGCTATGGATAAGGCTCTTGATAGGTGTTTTGGCCAAATTTAGTAGTAGAAATCCGGTTTGTAAAAAACCCGGATCATTAGCCCTCCCCTTAGGCTAGAGGCATTCATGCCTCTAGCTTACTAGTAATGATCCAATAGAGCAGGGAGGATTGCATCCCCTCATTGGTGGCTCTTTGTCGAATGACTGCTCTAAAGTGTCCCTAATTCTTTGAAAATAAGGCTTGAGTCACCATCCATTTACCCTTGTCTTTTGAACCCTCCCATCCATGTCACCTAGCTTATAGCTGCGATTTAGATATCTCCTTATGACCATGAATGGCCCTTCCCACTTGAACACAAGCTTAGCATCCGTTCTATTGTAAAAGTGGTTATCATAGCGTAGCACAAGTGATCCTGCCCTTATGTGTTTGCTAGCCAGCTTCTTATTAAATATCTTTCTCCTCTCTTCAACCTGCATAGAATAGTATTGGACTGTTGCTTCTCTATTTAACTCTAGCCTCTCTAGATCCAAGATCCTTTCCTCTAACTTCTTATCTTGATTCTTCTCTTGAATGGCTACTAAAACACGTAAGCTAGCCAATTCTGCCTCTATAGGAAGCAAAGCCTCTTGACCATAAAGGAGGTGAAATGGAGTATAGCCAAGTGAAGTTCAGAATGAAGTCCTGTAGGCCCAAAGAGTTGCACTCAATTTTTTATCCCAGTGCTTGGGGTGCCTGTGTACTTGCTTGGTAATTATCTTACAAATCAACCCATTCACCTTTTCAACCAAACCATTACACCATGGATAGTAGGGATTAGAATGCCTGCGCTTGATTTTTAGCTTTTCCATTAGCTCCCCCACTAGATTAGCCCTAAAACCAAGGCTCCGATCAGAGATAATTTCTAAAGGTGTGCCAAACCTGTAACAAATGTTTTCAAACACAAATTTTTCCACTTCTTGGGCTGTGATCCTACTAGTTGCTGAAGCCTTAGCCCACCTCGTTAAGTAGTCCACACCCATTATGATATATTCCTTGCCAGACTGAGTTCGTGGGAGTGGCCTTATTGCATCAATCCCCCATTTCTCAAATGGGCCATATGTAGTTATGGGATTTTGTTTCTTATGCACTAGCTTCCTTGGTCAGGCCTTTTGGCAAGCATCACAAGTGCGGCACCAATGTTGCACATCTTGATGCAGACTAGGCCACACAAATTCAGCTTAGAGAATCTTTCTACTGGTTATTTCTTGATGAGCAAAAAGTCTGTCACAAATCCCCTCATGGTAGCTCTTAATCACATCCATAATATCCTTTGTTGTTGGCACCCTTCTAAGTATTGCATCCTTTCCTTTACAATACAACATATCATTTATCAAGTGGTATTTAGTGGCCTTAGTAGCCAACGAGTTTTCTCACTCTTATTCATATGTATAGGTGTCTCACTATGCTCAAGAAAATAAATTACATCTTGTAGTTGAAACTTGAGAAACAAGGGGAGCTTTACTGTAATGATGCCCACCATTACCTCTTTCAAATTTTTAGCTGCTAGAGCATCCACATCGCCGTTTGTGTGCCTTGTCACAAAATAGATTTGGGCTTTCTGTAGCTTTCTCATAAGAGTTTTAGCTTCTCTCAATTTCATAGTTAAGGAAAAATGCTCTTCTATCATGATCACTGTGAACGATGTCGGAGGGGTTTTTGTCAAAAGGTGGAATCCACCGGGAATCAGAAGTAGAAGGAAGTAGAGATAGGAGATGAAAGAGAAGATAGAGAATACCCAAGTGGTAAACACTACAAAGACAAATCACACTGAATTGAATCAATATGTATTGAGAAAGAACCTGGAATCTTCGCACTACTCAGAAGCAATCTCCATGCGTTAGATCTCCTGGAGCTTCTTCGTAGAACAAAACGTGCATAAAAATTACAGCTCCTTTGCTACTTGAAACCCAAATCTGATGGCTCCGTTGGCTCCTAAAGGGGGGTAAAACCCCAGGACACTTGCTCACGGATCTCCTAGATTACTCCTTCTTATTCTTTCCGTTCAATTTACAGTTTTCAGCAATTACGACACGTGCGATTTCATCAATCTATCCTTCTTGTGAAAATCCCCTAATTGGCTGGAAAAGCAACTAGCTTTTTATATGTCATCCTAATCTAGAAGCTTTTTCTAACTTTTTTAGATTTTTACAATAAATCATATTAAAAATAGACTAAAATTATCCAAAAATCTAGTATTTTTGGATAATACATACAACTCACACTAGTACTAATGGCTCAGATCACATTGACTCTCTAGATCAATAAAGAAGTCGGACGATGATGCATTCCATACTTTTTTCACACTATGTCCTCATAACATCACGACATCTACCCCCTCTGAACCTGCACATCCTCTAGTACGTGCCAAAATCCTAGTTGTCAGAGGATTTTGAGTCCTCCTCATCCTCTGCAACCATATCCTTTACTTCTTCATCTTCCATATCTTCCTGGCTAGCCCCTGTACCATGACCACTATTTTCTTCCAATTCTGGCAACTCGTAGGTAGTATATTCCCACCTTTTGAATAATTTGATTCTTTTTCCTGCTACCGGAAGTTTGATGGCTATCCCATCCAGCTCATTTAATGCATAAGTAGCATTATCAAACACTTGTCTTACCACATAGGGGGTCCAAACCATCTTTTGGAAACTTTACGCATATCACTATGCTAGTTATCTAAACTGCTATCATAAACCAATACCCAATCCCCATCTTGTATGGTTCTTGGTCTCATTCTATGTCTTTTGTCAAACCGTTTTTTGTTTTGTATCCTTGTTACCCTTAACTTTGCAGTTGCTGCCTCTATGTCTTCTAACTTTCTTTCCAACTGTCTAATGCATAAGGTCAACAACTCCTCTTGATTCAACTTCTCCTCCCAAGGTAACACACTCCATGTGACTGTCATCTCTTCTATTGGCATGATAGTTTTTTGACCATACATCAATTTTGCAGGCATATATCGTGTAACAACGCTATGAGTTGTTATGTCAGCCCACAAAGCATAAGGGAGCAATCATGGACACTCTTTTACCTTCTCTCCACATGCTTTTGCCAATGCCTTCACAATAGGTGGATGACCTCTTTCACTTTTATCATTTCCTTCAGGGTTATAGGCTGATGTTAAAGCAAGATTTATCCCCAATCGTGCAAAGAAATCATAAGCCTTATATGCATCTAGCTCACCCCTATCTAATTTTTCCCACACAGCCATATCGACAAAAGATCTCTTCTAAGAGAAAAGTACATACGGCATTTGTCGTCTTAGTACGTAGAGCTCTCCCTTCCACTTGATTAGTCAAGTCTTCACGAGTAAGCACAAGATACCTCATTTGCCAAAGACCTGTAGGCATTGTGACCAAATCCACCACGACCTACTTAAAATGAAGAGAAAACGGATATGTGGGTTGCAATCCATCCCGATGTCTCACAGTTGAATACATTTAACATATCTACATGTTTCCACAAATTGAGCAACATCCTTATACATACCCTCCCACCAATATCTTTCTTTGATCTTTGTAAAAGTACCCCAAACACCTTTATGATCAGCCCATAAGCTTTCATGAAATTCTTGCATAACAGTTACTTGTGAAGCTCTATCACCCAAAACTCGCAATGGCATACCCTGTTTCTTTTTAGCATGTTTCCATAAGTATCCATCTTTTAAGAAAAATCCATAGACTTTCCTCTTGATCTTCTTAAACTTCTCATCTGACCATTCATCTCTCTTTGTTAATGTATTGAGATATTGACCAATTCTCAGCAACTCTCCTACATATTTCTCTTACAAAAACACTTCTACACAAGATGCAAAACATCTAAAGTGTCTTCTCTTTGTTGTCCAAGCTTCTATTAATGCTATAGCAACACCTTGCATTGCTAAATTCACTCTTGCAACATCATTTTCAGCCATAAGAAAGTCATCTTCTTCCACCTCATCCATCATCCCATCTTCATTCTCATTGCGTGCTCGAGATAACATGTCTGCCACTGGGTTATCTCTTCCTGCAATATGCTGAAATTCAGGGTTCAAAGATTTGATGTATACAATCCACCGAAGCATAGCAATGTTCGGGGTAGTACAACTAGTAATCATACCCAATACCGGCAAACAATCGGTCTCAATGACTACATGAGCACCCATAAAATACTCCTTATCACATTTAAGGGCTATCATAATTTTCCATAATTCTCTTTTAACTTGTGGATATCTTCTCTATCGTTCAGTTAATACTTTAACACCAAAGCGAATTGCATATCTTTGTCCTTTCTCATCATCTTTCCCAATTGCCCATCCAATCCCGATTGGGCTTGTATCAACAGTAATAATGATAGGCTTTCCATGTGAATAGTCAGTCTTTCTCAATGTAGGAGTAGATTTTAAGAGTTGCTTCAATTTCTTCATTGCTTTCTGATGCTTCCTTTCCCAATGAAATTTTTTACCTTTCCTTAGAAGCTGATAAAGAGCATCGGCTACATGTGCAAAGTGAGGAATCCATATCAAATAGAACACACATGCACCCAAGAATCTACGCACCTCTGATACATTCGTGCATACATCTTGCATTCTATCAATCCCATCTATTTTTGCTGGTGATGGCCGTTGCCTATAAGGTCCACACATATGCTCAACAATCAAAATCTCTTCAACTCCAAAGATAGACTTTTGTCCAAAAAGAGTTAAATGCACCTCTTCTAGACGTGTCAAAATCCTCTCACAATTCACAATATGGTCTGCAACAAATTGTCTGCATCCATAAGCATCCATCTCTTCATTCTTTTCATCCACTGCACACCCTTTGATTGGAACATCATCCAAGAAGGGCATAGTCAATTGTGGTATAAAATCCCTCAGTACCCTTGAACAGCACCCTGCCATGGCACAAATCGAACCATGAACCGGCCAAGAGAGGCTGCAAATACATTTGTTGGCCACAAAAACCTGCAAGAAATCCCTCTTCTTCACCAAGAAACCATTGCTTCAAAACACAAGGAAATGGCACACAAGAAATTGAGAGAAATTCTTCCATCCTCACCCTCTTCCTCTTCCTCACTCTCCATTAAAGATAAGCATGAAGCACATAAGAGGAAAGCAAGAACAAGAAAGATGAGAGTTGTGCCAAAATGGGAGAGGAAGAAATGAAGCGTGAGAGGAGAAGATAACGAAAGAGAGAGGGTGTAACTACCTCAACCTCCCACCTCCTCAAATCACCCGACAAACCTCTTCCTTTTCTTTTCTTGATATATAAAAATTGAATTTGCATACATCTTGGCTAAGGTCTACAGACCCTTCAATTTTTGAAATGAGACAAAAGGTATTGACCTTTCTTTTCCTTTCTACATTTTTTTAATGTGAGTTTTTGGACTACACATTGTACATTGCTTCATAGACAAATTTTAACAAGATGGTACATTTGCTATGAGTCATTTTACAAAAAGTTGTTTTCATGTGAGCACATTTTGGTGCCTTTATTTGCACATATTTGTCGATCATCAACCCTATTCATAGCATTTGTCATGTGTGCCACTGAGTTTGTTGCACCCTGTGGGAGAGTACACATCTGTACTAACCCCAAAGGAGTCTTCATGGTTGTGATATCCCTGCTTTCAATTGCAAGCTGAAACTGATCATAACCTGAGTAAAGATCACCTGAAGAATAGATCACTCTGCCTACAAAAGCCTGTGCAAATTCATCAACCATAGGACCTGCGCCCACATTTCTTATGGTCACTTTATTCACCAGTTGCATGTCTTGAATAAATCTCAAAGACCCATTCAAGATCTTCATGCGAATCTTTTCATTTAGCAAATCCATCAGCTTTGGCAAGTAAGCTTTAGGCACTGGAATAGACATCAAGTTCCATGGTACATGTTGCACAGTAGATATGACCATAGGAGAGACAACATTTGGATCTACACAACCTATTTCACTTGACTGAAATGCAAATGCCTTCCCATGTCTAGCCAACATCTGTATAAAAAAGTCTCTCTCAGCAGGCAAAAGAAACCCTTCTGCACCAACTTTCAATTCCTGTAATATTTCAGATGTAAACTGATGACCTATATCTTTAGGATCTCGTAAGCTTGGCTGCCTTGACACTTTTTCATACATACCCTCACTCTCTGGTGGAAGTGGCAAAGTAATTGGTTTCACCTTTTTGTCAACTGTCTTATACTTTGTCTCCACAAGTGCTTCAGCCCATTGTACTCCTTCCTGTTGAGCAAACAATGCTATAACATTATACATATCCAAAGAACATACTGACAACACTCTGTTTTCAACCTCATTTGCTACATGTATAGTTGCTGAAATTTCAGCCATAGTGTTATTAATATTCAGCCCATAAAAGATGCTTGAAATGCCATCATTTTCAGCTAACAACCCAAACGCTCTCAGTTTCTTAATAGCCCGTTTCATAGATATACGTTCAGCCCTACACATAGCTTTCGTAGGCTTAAACCAACATGAACTCTTTACTGTAAACTGAGAATTACCAATAGTAAATACATGCTTCATTTCATCAAGAGGCGAGTACAGCACTGAATAGCACTACTGTAGCCTCGCATTACAGCAGTGCTTAATGAAAATCCAGGTCTTTGAATTCCCTTGCGTTTGGAACCAAAGGAGACTCTTGAAGCGTATCCTGATTTCTAGGATAATTAATACAAACCATAAGAAATTGGACTGCTTTTCTTCCATCCTTGCTTCTGACTCTTGCATAAGCAGAACCATCATCAAGCACCTTTGTTTCCATATGCACACCTGTAATATAGGGCTGTTTCAAAATCACTACATATGAGGAATTATCTTGCACAAAGAAGTGTTGCTCTTCCTGTACATTACCAATCGTCACTTTTACATTAGGACATGCAACATAGAGCTCCCCCGAATAATTATTTGCAGCCCTCATACGCCAACCATGATCAGTGTCCACAGGCCATGCACCATTTTCATACAATCCCTACTCAATGACATTTATCTCATACCCATGGTCAAGTAAAGTAACACAAGGAGTTTCACACTCCCCTATTTTGACTACCATTTAGTGGTAGCTCTAGCCCAATGATTTCTTGTGTAGTGACTTTGAGGAATAAATCCTAGAAAATCTTCTCCATATTGTTGCATTTTCCTTACTCCACCATGCATATTGCTACAAGACAATGCATTTTCAGTCACTTTCTTCTCTTTTTCACATGCTGTCCATTGATTAGTAGCATCTTGTACTTACTTCATGCTCATATTCAGCCCGAATATCCAACAAACCAGTTTCCTCTTCAAATTGCAGCAATGCACTAGTGGTATCATCAAGAAACTGACGCTTCCTTTTAATTATGTCAATGATCTCATCATGAAATTCTCGCTTGGCAATGCTAAGCACCTCTCCCAAGGTAAATTTCGCCCGACTCTTTAAGATCTGCTCTTCAAGAACCTTCTTAAGATCTCTGGCTGTCTCAATGTCAGATTGCAACTTATATCCTAGCTGCTTGCCCTTCTTTTTGACCTCTTGTTTGTTATCTTGTTTTTGCTCTTGACCAACCTCTTCCATAATGTGCTCGAGAGGTGGCTAATTTGCAGCTTTAGGCTGATCCACACTTCTTCTTGTCATTCTTTTAGATTTCCCTACAATATCTTCATCTCTTTTTCATTTTTCTTCCACAAGTACATCCGTGTTTTGTACCTTTGCCAAATATGTATACACTGAATATGCATCTATCGGCGAACATGTCAACACTTAACCATTTGAAGACAAAGAGTCCTGGCCAGGTAGCTTTTAATAAGCCTTTATACAACATGGGGCTACTCTATTTGTACGAGGCTGGGCGAGTCTGGGTGGTTGGGCGATTGGGGCTCTGCTGGTGCGGGGCTCCCGTAGGGTTGGGCAGGGAACATGTCGGCCGGGACATGAATGGTGTAGTCTCGGGCCGCCACCATTTCCAAAATGCCTCTAAATAGTTCATTGAATTCTTCCCTATCCCGAGCTGCCCTTTCTGCCCTTGAGCATCTGGTACTCAAGTGTACGTTGGGGGTCCGTGCCACTGGTGTTGCCACATTGTGTGCGCCTCCTTGAGCGTCCGCTCCTCTGGCCCGCGGCTTCTTCGGCCTTCGTCCGAGGCAGTGTCGCTTAGGGCCCCGTTTCTTGGCGTACCTTTTAAGAGTGGGCACGTAGCGCACCGGCGGAGGGGCATGTGCTGCATGTTCCTGTCGGCTGCAGAGAGCGTCCTTGCAAGCTAGCTGCGCTTGGTTCTCCATGTTTTCCTTGCGAGGGGCCTGTAAGATGCGAATCAAGGATTAGGATTTGTCACATGATAAGACCATTCATATGTAAGGGATTATAGTGCAGGTTATCAAGCGCATAGGATGAGAAGGGGAGGGGTGGGACATGCAGTGTTGTTGTAGAGAGATGGCCCCCGTGATGTATATTTAGCCTCCTACCATTAGCAGATCTTGGTTCACACCGAGTTACGTCGGCTGGCGGTCATGGATTTAGGCAGGGCTCCTCCTTGGAAGGATAGACCGGAAAGGGAAGAAGGTGTATAGAAAGGGACTACACCCTGTCTACACCATCAGACTTGTTGGTCAAGGCTTCCTATGATGGTAATGTGGGTTGCATGCCCTTCACTTGGAGGTGGGGATGGTCACACGGCTTTTAAATGCGTGATGAGAGGACTTGAGAAGCTTAGCCTGTCAGACCCAACTCTTCTCCCTGCGCTTGACTATCATTGCTTGTGTGTGTTGATATTGTTTATACACGGTGACACAAAAATCAGTGTTTATTTATATACATATTTATGAATCCATGTCACTTCACGAGGATAAGAACCAATTGTAGAACTCGGGGTTGTACTGGAGCGTGGCACATGCATCCAGCACTCGTGGCAGCTTACTTAGTACCGATAGATATTTTGCCACATCAAGCAGCATGGACCCTTGTCCGAATCTACTGGCAACATGTAGCTCCTCCTCAGTGAGAACCTTATCAAACAGAGAGTTTTCTTGGCTAGGTTTAGCCAAGTCTGTACCCCGAATGGCAATCAGCACACTCGAAGGGAAGTTGGTGCCACATAGGTTGGGTCCCTTTGGGATCGCCATTTGGCCAATCGCTCCTCAGAGACTATCATGATTTGAGCCCCTAGTTTGGCCACTGCAACGCGGCGTTCGCACCAACGCTGCTCAAATTGACTCTGGCCTGCTGATAGTAGCTTTAGTTGCTCTATGTCTACGAGATTCGGTCAGTAGAGCACTTCATTGAACGTGACGGTTAAACGCAGTTCGTCAACCTCCTCGTCAGAGATGAGTCACATGCGTTCATGCAGGAGCTTGTCATAGTGCTCGTTAAGGTGTTCTTGCTCTTCTCAGGATAGAGGAAAGGGCAAGTAATCTCGAAGCTGCTCCTTGGGGATTGTGCCCACGTCCGCAAGGATGTAAACTCGTGCAAACACCTTGAGCTTAGCATCCAACTCAGCTAAGCATTCTGCGATACTTCTATGTTCAACGAGGGCTTGCTCGGTTGCCATCTCATGCAAGGTTTTAGGAGTTTGTCTAGGCTTTAGCATAGCTGGGGGTTCAGGCCTAATTGAGCAAGATTGGTCAACGCTAGGATTGCTCATGCTCTTGGGGTTTCCATGTTTCTCTTGAGGCTTCGTTATTGCGTCATGGTTCTCCTTGGGTATGACTAGTGTGAATTCGTCATCCCGTCGTGACAGTGTTGTATTCACTCTTGATTGGTTGATGTGAGTTCTATTGTCAATGGATTGAGTGTTGAAAGCAACTGTTGATGGCAACAGCTGCTTTGATTTTTCAGAGCACATGGATGTGTCTGAGGTTTCACCGCTATTAGGAGAGACATCAATGGATTCACTGGTGGATAGACTTGATGCTTTATTTCCCAGCTCTCCAGTGCTCTTGGTCTCAACGTTCTTGGGGTCCACAACCACCTGTAGCTGCTGTTGTTTTCGATGTTTTCTCCTCTTTTTCTTGGTTAATGAAGGTGCATCTCTCAACGACTCAGGACCCTGGACTAGGTCAACCGTTGATGTGCTTGGTTGGGCCTCAGCATTCTCTTTCTCTAGTGTGTCCTTACGGGACATGGCCGTGGCCTGCTGAATAGCCTCGCCAGGTTGTGAGAGCACAACTACCTCCCTTTTCGGAGAGTCTAGCCCTTCAGCCAATTCCCTTGTGTTTAACTCCTCCAGCCTAGGCTTTAGGCACTTTGAAAGTGCTGGAGTTGTCAAGGGATTTGGTTGCGACACCTCCTCCACAGGTAAACTACTAAGGACACATTCCACAAGGGACATTGTCATAGCCAAGGGCTGTGACTGCTGTGATCCCTGATTGGAAGTAGTAGCAGCTAGTTTAGTCGGCTGGCTACCCTTGGTGGATTGCGGTGTCAAGTCCCTAGGGCGATCGAGAGTGGCCGTGTCTTTTGTTGCCCTTTGAGCACTCATCCGTGTAGATCGAGCATGAGTTGATCTAGTCACATTAGGTTGCTCATGCATATCCTTGGGTCGAGAGCTACAGATGGCATCATGTCCCACCTCTTGGAAATTTGGAAGCTTAGATGGAGATAGAGATTGGAATTGAGCAGTTTCCCTTGACAACCACTGTTGTGCTTCCTGTGTCCGTTTGGAAAAAGAGGATGTAGGAGATCTAGGACTCTTAGGTGGACTTGGCACTGGCTGAATGATTTGCTCGAGGCTATTAGATGATTGTGCCATTTGCTTTGTTGAGCGATCAGCCTTGCCTTGAGCAATGTTGTGCCTATGATGCTTGTTCTCCCCTTGGGAAATCAAAGGCTCTTTGGGCACTAATGGTTTTTGTGCATGCTCAATGGCTACATATGACATCTGTCTATTTAGCATGCTAGGCTAAGGCTCTTTCTTCCGAACAATCATGTCTAGTTTCTTGCCTCGAGGCCTAGAGTTTCTCTTAGATTTCCTCCTGTGCTTCATTGCTTTTGATGCACTCTAGCCTTCAGCTGATGGAGGAGGTTTAGCAGGGGATTTTGGTACCCAAATCCATTGGTTATATGCATAGTACCCTTAAGCACGTAGCAACGCTTTGGATATCCATCGTGGCGTTGTGCTGACCCTCCATCGATGCCTGCGTCTATAAGGCTTTGGGCTTCTTTTGGGGTCTTCTATGATATTTGTAAGTCCAAAGCCCGTCCTTGGCATTATCTCTTGACCTTCCTGGTTCAGCCATGGCCTCACTCACTGGCCCTCGTTGTTTGACCTGTGCTTGTATTAGTTTTTTCAACAAGTCCTTGCTCTCGTTAGCATGCTTGACCGTTATGTCAGCACCTTGCTTGCCTTTCCCTCGAGGTTCGATGAGATCACCCTTGCTAAAGGTCGTGACTATCCTCACATCTGGTAGTGTCAGGTGTATCCTCTGTGCTATATAGTCAGCCTCACACTTGGTCACCCTTTTGAAGGGTCTTCCTAGGAGGGTTTCTTTCCCGCAGCTAGCACTATTTGGAGGAACATGAAATAGGATAGGCAAGCTTTTCGTTTCAATTGTCGCAAGGATATTGCACTTCCCTATGAGTGCTTGTGGAGGTCCCCCATAAGGACTAAGAGTTGCATTAGTCGGTGTCAGCTCTGGTTGGCCTAGTAGGGTCCATGATTCATAGGTCAAGATATTCTCCTTTATCAATTAGAGCATCAATAGTATGCTCTCTTTTCGCGGTGAGTTTGACCCTAAGATAAGCAGGTGGTACTATGTCTTCATCTTCCAGGTCCTGGCTTGTAAATTTAAGCCTTCTGACAGATGCCCTTGAGTCCCCACTTCCATGACCAGACGTGGATTCTCCACCAATGTCTTGGGTTGTCTGTGCAGTGTTGCTCAAGGTACATCTCTCGTCAAGAGTGTCATGTCTAGTCATCTTGGCATTTGCAGCTTGCTGATGTTGCATTTCGCTCTGACTAGACATGGTATGAACACAATGTCTTTGTGTTCTCGTGGCGTGGCCTTTTTTCCCTTGATGGCTAGATTGGCCCATTGATGTTCTAGGGTCTCTGTTTCTCTCTGTTCGGGTATGGGATTTTGGTTGCTCTTTTGCAAGTGAGAATCCATGCTCGTGTAGAGCCATTACTACTCTAGGGTCCAATTTGGAGGACTTGTCATGGCACGCGTTTTCTCTCCAACCTACTTGGGGGAGGTGCGGAGGGGGCAGGGGGCAGAGCCCCCTCTACGAGGGTCCGAGGGGGCAGTCCCCCCAGCCCGTAGGGCCGTTAGGATAAACACCATGTGCAATTTGGAGGACCGTTTATAGCCAAATTTTGAACTACGTGCTCTAAATTTTAGCCCGGTCATGGATCTGTGATGTGCCTTTAGCTCTACATAGCCTTTGGGATCAATCTTGAGGTTTAGATGTGTCAAAATTTGTGTTCTAGGTACCTGTTTGATTTTGATAGTTTTCTGTCCGATTCTCAGATGTCCGATTTTTAGGATTCCGATTATCAGAATCGGACGTTCGATTCTGGGTGGTCCGATCGGCCCAGTGGTTCAATTTTGGTCATGTTCGATTCTGGGAATCGGATCGGACAAAGTGGTCCGATTCTGGACTGGTCCGATTCTGACTGGTCCGATTCTGATTGGTCCAATTCGGACAAGGGTGGGTCCGATTTTCTTGATCGGACAAGGTGTCCAATCGGACAGGGTGGTCCGAGTGGTCCAGTCCGAGTGTCCGATTTCGAGTGGTCCGATTGGACGAGCATCCGATTCTGGGACTCGGATGGCCTGGTCCGACTATGCAGCCGACGGTACGCGAGTTGCATGCGATGCCTCTAGACTGATGTCTACTACACCGAATCGTCCAGCGCCTTCGAGATAGGTGCAAGATACTACAAGGGAATGCCAAACATGCCTCGAATCACTGTGGTGCTCGAATCAAATGGCATTCCAAGGGTATGTGTCCCTATTTCCCTGTTATAGCCTGTTATACAGCAACAGAAAACCCTACTGTTTGCTTCTTTTTCTTTGTTTTTTCCTATCCTAAATGCATACAAATCACAAAGCAATCACCTACACTACTCCAACATGCTTTTCCAAATCCAAAAAACCAAAAACCTACTTGCTAAGGAGATCGACTACCTTTTCAAACTCCCTCGCTTCCTACCTATCTACCTCAAGCACCGGTTCGGGGGAAACCCCTTACTTTGATGCTCGATTCGAAGCGTGCAAGCGCTCAAGGCTTGAATCTGTTGGTCTCGGCAACGGAACCAAAATGTGAGAGCTTTCACTCAACCGCCAAGACCCACGGACTGCTTATTGTTTCAAGCGTTCCAAGCCAAGCACTAATGGCTACCTCTCACATAACCGACGCGCCATCCATATCTACGGGTGTAGTGAGCTTACCTCCGTGCCGTTCGAGTTACCTCCTCTCTTGCGCACTTCGGTAGCTCCACGATCCAAGTGCAAGCTTCAAGCAAGCTCCATCCTCAAGCTCCAAGCTCCAAGCTCCATTGCCGCGAGCAAGACAAGAGAAGAGAAGAGAGGAGAAGATGGAGAGTTTCTCATCCTCGGTCCCTCACCCTCACACACTCACTCCCTCACACTCTCACACTCCCTCTCTCAAGCACAAGCTCAAGCAAGCAAGAAGAAGAAGAAGAAGAAGAAGAAGAGGAGAGCTACTTTTGGCCACACACAAGAATGAGCTTCTCATTCACTTTTCAACTTTATATACAAAACCCTAAATCCCTTTTGGGCGGTCATCCCCGTTTTCCCTTTTTTACATGGCCGGCCATAGCCTGCCCTTTTTTCCATTGTCTTTCTATCTTCCTAGATTCCTTTCCACCGCCCGTCTACATTTACAAATTGCACGGGTGAGAGCCCAGCGCTCCTTGAATTAAACCATGATGCGCTTGCGCTCTTTTACAAAAGTTTTGACTTGCGCTTTTCCTTGTGCGCCTTTCTCCCTTATTTAGGACTCTTCTCCTTGTGCGTCTTTGTCTTCCGTTTCTCTTTGCCTTGGCCTTTGTCTGTGTCTTCTACTTTAGCTTTTCCAGATTTTCCACCTTCATTCGTTTGAGGGTTAACACTCATGCTGCAAATTTTCACACCACATACATCTTTTTCCAAGTTTAGGGGCTGATGCCCGTCCCCTTTCCTCTTGTCCTTTTTCATCCAATTTTGCAACCTTCAATTGAAGATCCTGCATCCCTTTGACCAATTCATCCAAGACATCTTTCTTAACAGAGGGAACAATAGCATGTATATCCATAGGGTTAGCCACAGAAGCAGGTGGCTTACTGGATACTTCAACTGTTTTGCATGTAACAGTAGTGGGCAAGCTAAAGATATGCAATCTTTCTCTTCTTCTATGCTTCTTTACAAGCACACTAACAGCTTCCTTGACATGTCTCCACTCTGTTTTCAAACCTGTCTCAGTAGTCTGATCCTCCAACAAATCATCAAGCTTCTCTTGAAGCTCAGGATCAGCTGCTTGTAGAAACAATTCAATTTTCTGACTTGCAAGAGCTTGCTGTTCTGCGAGATCCAACTCCTCAAATCGACTTTCAAATTCTCTTAACAATTCTGTAGCCACAAGACCCTTACTGGGTTGTATAATCCACTTCTGAAAAGTCTTGCGCGTAATCAAACTAGTGTCAATGTAAAATTCTTCCCTGAGTGTCTTTTTGAAGGCTACCCACTCTGCATCTTGCAAGTATAATTTAGTAATCCATGCTTTTAGTTCATGAATAGTAACACGTACAAAATACTGGCTCCATGCAGATTGAGCCACTCCAAAGAATTCCATCTTTTGAGAATAGGTATATATATATGCAGATACATTCATGCCATTGAATAACTTCACCTCACGCTCAACTGCTTACAAAGCATTCATCACAACACTTTCTGTTTGAGCTAAAGCTTGCATCACATATTGTTGTTGTTGTACTTGCATAAGCATATTTATATTTTGCACCAACTGTTGTAAAACATCACTGGAGATTGTATTCGAAGGTTCTTCCATCTTATATTTCCTTCTTCTGTGACGACCTTTCACATCGGGTTCACCAATGTCGGAGGGGTTTTTGTCGAAAGGTCGAATCCACCGGGGATTAGAAGTAGAAGGAAGTAGAGATAGGAGATGAAAGAGAAGATAGAGAATATCCAAGTGGTAAACACACAAAACATAATGAATTGAATCAATATGTATTGAAAGAACCTGGAATCTTCGCACTACTTAGAAGCAATCTCCAAGCATTAGATCTCCTGGAGCTTCTTCGTAGAACAAAATGTGCATAAAAATTACAACTCCTTCTCTACTGCTCGAAACCCAAATCTGATGGCTCTATTGGCTCCGAAAGGGGGATAAAACCATAGGACACCTGCTCACGGATCTCCTAGATCACTCATTCTTCTTCTTTCCGTTCAATTTGCAGTTTTCAACTTGTTTACAGCAATTGCAACGCGCACGATTTCGTCAATCTATCCTTCTTGTGAAAATCCCCTAATTGGCTAAAAAAGCAACCATCTTTTTGCATGCCATCCTAATCTAGAAGCTTTTTCTAACTTTTTCAGATTTTTACAATAAATAATATCAAAAATAGACTAAAATTATCCAAAATTCTAGTATTTTTAGATAATCCATGCATTTCACACTAGTACTAATAGCTTAGATCACATTGACTCTCTAGATCAATAAAGAAGTCAGATGATGATGCATTCCATACTTTTTCACATTGTGTCCTCATAACATCACGACAACGGCCTAGGGAGAAGATAAGGATGAAACTTTCTTACAACAAACATTAGAGACAAAACCATCACCTCCACCATCTTGTACCCTCGTTTTGATGTTTTTATTACTCTACTAGAAAAGTAAACTGTCCTCATCAGGCCAATTTTAGCATCGTTTTATATTAGTGCTGCCCCTAGAGCATCTTCCCTAAAACTTGGGTTGACAAAAAACTCTTAATCCCAGCAAGGCTTGATAATTATGGGAAGCACGTTGAGACCCTTCTTCACCTCGTGAAAGTACCTTTTCGTTTTTGTCACTCCATAGGAGATCCTCAGAGTTGGTCAACTGTTGCAGTGGAAACACTAATTGGGAGAGGAGATGAATGAACCGCCCCATATATCACACCTTCTGAATGAAAGAGGCTAGTTGCTTCACAGAAGATGGTGATTGCGCCGCCAATAGGGCCTTAATTTGGTTTAGATATGCTTCAATGCCCCTCTCACTTACGACATGCCCTAACAAAGTTACACTTCTTTCGCCAATACGACACTTCTCCTGGTTTAGTTGCCCCCCATTTGTGCGAGGCGGTTGAAACCTTTATCCACCTTTCCTAGATGTAGAGCCTTAGAACTATAAATACAAAAATCATCAATAAATACCCTGATGGACTTACCAAAATATGATTGGAAGACATAATTCATGAATCATTGGAAGGTGGGGCATTTGTTAATCCAAATGGCATTACTTTGTAGGCAAAACGCCCCCAAGGCGTGATGAAGGTGGTCTTCTGTTGATTCTCCTCAGCTATTCGGATCTACAAATAATCTGAATACCCATCACAAACAGTGTATCTCTCATGCCTGGCCACCTTGTTGAGTATTTCATCCTGAAAGGGAAGAGGGAAGCGATCTCTCTTTGTTGCAGCATTTAGTGGCTTGTAGTCCATACAAATTTGTCATTTGTCATTCTTCTTAGGTGTCACCATTATAGGTGAAACCCACTATGAGTCCCCTACTGGATAGCTGAAGCCTGCCTTCAACAATCATTGCACCTCAATGAGTAGAGCATTTTGTTGAACTACTCCCAACCGTCGTAGCCACTGCACCACTTGCATGGCTCCATCTTTTAGATTAATGTGATGTTGTACTATTGTCACACTTGTGATATGTTCATAATCAAAAATAAAAAGTGCGGAGTGTTTTATCACCACTTACATGCAGGTTGCCTTCTCCTCAGCTGATAGATCCTTAGCCACCCCTCCTTCTCGACCTTTGGAAGCTGCTACAGAATTTCACTGCTAGAAGGCCCTTTCAATGCAATCCCCATCGCTTTTAGAGAGCTTTCTTCCTCCATATTAGAAGACTTGTCCTCTATCGTAGATGACCAATCCTCACTGGAACTCCATTCATCAGTGGTGGCCTTTAACACAAGATCTTCCTATTGGCCCTCCTTCATGTTGTAAATAGTACTCTTCAATTTTTCTGTAGCCCCTTCTGTGGCCTTAGCTCTAAAGCCCATGTCTCCCAATCTTGTCCAGGTTTCATTTCCATTAGCCATGGTCGCCCAAGAATTAGTGGATAGTCGTCCATCTTCACTGGCATTACATACATGTCAAGCTCCAATTGCACTCCACACATCTTTACCTTGACTTTCTTTATAACTCCCAAACAATTTACTACTACATTGTTAGCCATTTTGGCCCCAAATTCAATAGGTTTACTTACCTCTAATTCCAAACGATGCATCAACTTTTTTGCCATGAACACAAATCTCTGTATCTCCATCTATATATGTCTTTGATACTCTCTACCCATTGATTTCGGCTTCCACTAGAGGCGCAATATCTTTCGTCTTTCTAGCCTTGATTACATTCATGTATCTATTCTTCATGGGTCTAATGCTTACCATCTTTGACCATTATCACCTTGTTATTGGAGATAGTTACAGTAATTGTGGCCATGAAATTTTTGGCCCTTGATCCCTCACATCTGCAAGTATATCATAAGCTCTAGTACTTTACCTAGGGAAAAATCATCTAACTCAATGCGTTGGCATGAATGAGTCCTCCTCTGATGGTGTAGGCTCCATCTTCTCAATTGTACGGGCTTTCTTCACTAGCATTGCTTCAATCTCTGCTACTTTGGCCTTCCCTTTGATATCACTCTCATCCAAATTGATCATCTTGATGTCATGATTCTTTGGCAGCTAGATAGGTAAGAGTGGCACCTATGCAAGTGGTCGAGGATGCTGGAGAAATTAAACTGGCGATGGAGGCCATGGATTCAGTGGAACAAGCCTCTTCCTAGGTAGTGTCACTTGTTGTCCCCTCCTTGGTTGAAACCCGTTTCTTGACAGATGCCTCAGATGAGGGCAAAAGTACATACCATGGTCATTCTCCCCACAATTATAGCAAACATACTCTCTTTATTGTCTCCTTGGGCTCGATTGCTTCATTTGCGAGGGGAGGGGGCCATACTCCTTGCACTAAATTCAATGAAAGGCTTTCAAGTTGATTAGTAATGTGTTGTAGGAGCTCTTGCTGTGGCATTCCTAGTTTGGGTGGGGCCTCTGCTATTTCTCTAGGCCTTGTCATGGTTGGTAAAACCTCCATGGGCTCAACTCCCCCCTTCAACTCGGCTTGATACTTCAATTTCCTATCTTTCTCCCTAGCATAAGTTAGTGATTCTTCATAGGATGTGGGAAACTTGTCCTTGGCATTCTCCCTTAGTAGAGGGTAGAGTCCGGTCAGAAAATAATCTCTTAAGGCAATCAGGTACTCTATCTTTCCCTTGGCTAAGGAGACTGTCCATTTATCCCACAATTTTACAAACATGCTTTCATATGCTTGGTACTCCCTTGGTAAGGTTTGGCGAAGACCTAGGAGTTGTCTCCAAAGATCTTTACGAGGCTTTGTATCTTGGTACTCGTGCAAGAATGTAGTCTTGAGATCCTCCCAGTTACCCCTTGTAGCCTCGTGGAGAGCTTGATGCCACACTCGAGCATCACCCTTTAGAACTAAAGAGAAGGCACGTACTTTGGTTGCTTCATCATCCCGGCCTGAGACTAGGAAGGCCATTTCTAAGTCATCTAGAAAGTCTAGAGCTTTCTCCTCTTTGTGCCCAAAAAAGCTTGGAAAAGCCATGATAGAAATATATTGATCTAGCTCAATACAAAACAAAGATAAATACATCTAGGCCAAAGTTATATCTTATTAAGGGTTGAATAAATAGATTCACAAATGCATTAATCTCAGCAAGATGACGAGGGCCTTATGATATTTTGGAACCTAAGATTTGTGCTAGCTATTATATGCACGGTTTGCCAAGCAAGAGGACGAATAGATCCGTACAAATCCCTATGGTTCATGGGATGCACTTCGAGTAGAATGAATATGTGCACGTTAAAGGAGATGTTATAATCCAAAATAGGGAATATTATGGGGTCAAGGGACAACAAGATATTTGTCAACCTCTCAGTTCCAAAATAGAATGCCAACCTTTGCTGAAAATGTATCTTTCTACTAATGCACATATCCATCCTAATGTTTTGATCCCACCATTCAAAAGATACGAAGGATTTGATCACATAGTTATTAGCCTCGCTTTGGTATGACCATCATTAGCCTTGTAAAGTTCATAGGCTTCGATAGCTACCTTCTTAATTACTTTGAGCCTTCTTGCTAGTAGTAGTTGAAGCGCATCACCATATGTAGCCTCTCGCCAATACCACACACCATTGATGTGTAACTCCCCCTCTAAAATCTTGTTAATCCCCGAATTTGAAAGTGCCTTCACCACTTGAAAATGAGGCTCCTTAGGGAGTATCTTTACACTAGACACAAAGCACTCAATACAATGCCTTGACCTAGAGACTTGATGAGAGCAAGATTTCTCTTGAAGTAAGAAGGGTATATGTAATTAACTTATTTGACTCGCATACGTGCCATTTGTCAATAAAGATTCTTATTCTCTTGAGCTTCTTTTGGATACCGTGGTGGTACTCTTGAGCAATGAATCCCTTGAATAGGGTTTGATGAAGATTTCTCCTTAGTGATCCCTTGACAAACACTCGTTGAAGAAGATAACAACTCCTTAGATAACAACTCCTTAGATGAGTGGGTTGCCTTTTACCCCACCCAACCTCCAATCCTCACTAAGAGAGCTAAAGAATGGCACCACTTAGACAAAGGGCTAGGACATCTCTTTTCTAAGTGAGTGGAAAGAACCAAAACACAACTTCATAAGGGAGAATTTGTAGCCCATCTTAAGGAAAATGAAGATGATGGAAGGTTAAGAGAGGTGATGGCTCCTAATTTCTCCCATGAGCACATGGAAAGTCTTATTTAATAAGCTTAAGTGTGAATGTAGAGGGAGAATTAAAAGAGAGTACATATGATTTAGATGTTATATTAGAATATGATAATGAGGGAGAGAGATGAGAAGAGAGAGAGACAAGAGGAGAAGAGGTAGAGGAAGCTTGCCATTATGTATTCATGGAATGCTATATAAAAAAAGAGACTCGCTCATAGCTTACCTCAAAGAGATAGACTAGCATGAGGGTGTTGTATAATGTGCTCTTAGTGGCTCCCTTTCGGCTTAATGATCTAGAGCGCTCTCAAGTGCTTGTGATTGTGTCTCTCTTTACATCTCCATGGGCACCTTATATAGCCTCCATGAGGTATTAGATTAAGCTAATCTTATTGATTAATATAATCCTAGATGATGTATGGTATCTTTGATAATATGGAGAATAGTGAATGGGACAAGTCCCCACCTTGGTCATCATGCAAGAAGCCAAGGATGGTGGTAGACAAGCTAGAGAAAGTGAGCTAAATTACAAGAGGTGAATGTCCAAAGCACATTATTATAATATATTTTTAAAAATGATAAAATGGAAAGTTGATGTGATAGGGGTAAAAGAGAGAAGAAATTTGCTAGGAGTAGCCAGCATTTTACGTCTTCGTAACTTCAAATCGGTGAAGAATCTGAAGAAATTTTATTCTGCAACTTTGTAGATTAAGTCAAGACCGGTCGGGTTTCGCGGGAATTTTCTTGAAATTAGATTTTCCTTGGTATTTATTAAAATTATTAAAAAAGACTTCTAAAGTTGCTTTGACTTTAATTCCTTATATACATATAAGTATGTGACAGAGGGGATCCATGCTTGTAAGCTTTTGTGTAAGACTCAAATGACACCATGATGTGGACATTGACTTGTGTACAAGGGTGAGGTGTCCTCTAATGATGGTGATAGATCCCAAATCTTGGCGATGTAGGTGGAACCCAAGTGTAGTTAGAAGTTAGTCCTTTGGAAAAATCTATGCACTCCCTCAATCCCTAAGTATAATCCATTTCTACTTTCACTAAGATAACCCATCTCTTTTACCCTTTACATTGACATCCCTCCTAAGAACTTGTTTTTCCACTTGCTAGAGTTATCATAACTGAGAAGCAATGTAGTATACATAGTGCTTGAGGAGTAAACTCAAAGTGATAAGATATAGGGTTTAAGCTATGGATAAGGCTCTTAATAGGGATTTTGGCCAAATTTTGTGGTAGAAATCTAGTTTGTAAAAAACTCGGATCACATGGGAAAGAAGACACTTGTGTTGACGCATGTACCCATCCAATAGCGCCATCCTGCAACTCCACGCCATCTTCTTTCTTCGTGTTCTTCATGTCTTTGGCTCTTTGCTTCTCAGTAGGTTGTGGTGGTAGCTACTATGGTAAAAAGGAGGCAAAGAAAGGTTTCTAAACTTCTTGTAAAGAGAGAAAGACAATAGCTGAGAGCTATTCCTAATTATGACAAGGGTCAGAGCAATAGTCCTCTAGATGTTACTTCTTATAAAGAAGCCAAGGATTCAACACTAAGGGCATTGTCTACCATGTCTAGTGATGACGATGGTGAGTTGTCCACACCAATGAGATTGATTGTTCTATTCTTATGGATACAAATGATCCCAATACCAGGGGCTGGTTGAAGCAGATTGGTTTGCTTAATTTTGATGAGTTTCATTGGGATGCTTGGGGTAACAATGTACATTCCCAGTAGTAGTTGTTGATGATTTGAGAGAGTGAAAAAATTGGTGGTCAATTGGAACTTACTCCTTCTCTTTTGGCTTAATTATTCTCTCTTGAAATCAATGATGGACCAAAGCATTGGAGGTGTACTGATGAAGTGATGCAACATGAATTTGGACCTGCTATTAGTGCTCGAAATATGTCTTGAGACATGTGAACCCAAAAAGAGAATTCTTCATAAAGTGGTTTATGCAAAGGTTTTTGTTGTTCATTAAGGCATATGTCAATACAAAGGATACATTTGGTATTTTATGGTATGCATAAAATTTTGGAGTTCCTAATTGGCCTAGAACCTTGTATGATGAGCTGATGCAGGAAGTCCATGTACCAACTATTTGGAAATGACAGTAGAAAAGTAGGATTGGATCTATGTCGGTGGCCTTGTATGCTCATTTTTAGGTTGTGTGCCCAACCATGCATCCATCTCTTTAGGAGTCTCCAAAAATGGATAAGGTTAGTGCATTTAAGAGGCAGAAATTAGGGGATGGCATACTTATTGATCTCTATGACAAAGATTTCTCTCATGTTTATGCTTTGATTGATGCTGGAAATGATAAGGCAAAAGACTTGGTGGATCCTTTGTTCATGAATCTTTCCTCTCATGAAATCTCACATGTTAATGCTTTGGTAATTTCTATGTCTTTGGAAATTTTTGAGTGGTTGAATGTTGATGTCAAAAATGCAAATGTTTTTGAAGATGTAGTGATTACAAGGGTAAAGAAAACTGTAAGATTCTCCAAGATCAAGATATGCCTAGGCCTAAACATAGTGATTCGTTGCAGCAAGGTATTGGTTTTCCTGATGACATGAAAGTGGTTTCAAATGCCTATGTCTCTCAAAATCTTGAGGAAGCTTGTTCTTTTATGACAGGTTTTCATTAGTTCATGACTAAAATGCATGCTAGTGGTGTAGTGAAGTTGGATGAAGTGCAATCTTTGCAAGAGCAATTGGCTTGCATGGAGACTAAAAGGAAACAAATGCATATTGAGATGAAAAAGATGAGGGAATTGCATGATAATGAGGTGGGTGCTTTACAGAGGCATATTGATGACTATGTTGATATGTTGGCTAAATGTAAATTGTCTTCAGTTGCTTTCAAGGAATGGATAGTTAATATGCATGATAAATTCAATGGTGAACTTGATTTGTTGGCTAAGAAAAATGCTAAGCTTAAGGCTGATAGAGTACTCTTGGATGCTCATTTGCAACCTTTTCTAAAGGTTGAAAAGCAACTCTTGAATGACATGGAGGTTGATCTAGATGGGTTTGTTTTTATGTAGCAAGATTTGGCTTCAACGAGGGCTACATTTACTACTTTGATGCATGATCAGTGGGTGGGTATTGCTAATAGGATGTCAGATGTTATATCTTGGCCATATGCAATTGTACAACAGTCATTTGTCTCTAAAAATATGGAAGCATTTATTCATGAAAAGAATGCTCTTAAGGAGAAAATTGATGAGATGCAGGTTGAGTATCATAGACTTGTGGCAATGGTTACTACTTTGTAGAGTGTTAAAGCGGATTGATCATGCTAAAAATTAGTCTTTTGATGTTGATGTTATCAAGGCTGATATTAATGATGTATTGTATGATATTCATAACCAGGTGCAGATCAGGGAGCTCACAGTGGATAAGATTCATGACATGGACATTTCACCTCTTGGATCACATGAGCAGCATGACCATGAGCAGTCTATTACAGACTCCCATGATGCTCATGAGCCTCCTAGCTCATGAGTTACTTTGATGTACCATTGTCAGATCTATTTCTTTGTTTGTTCATCATACTTATTTCATACTTACTATGTGATGCCTTTATGTTTTGTTTTGACTGTCTCTTGAGGGGATTATGCAACCATTCAAAAGGCTATAAGTATCTTACTAGAGAGGCTCTACTTATAGTTTTCTTGTGGCTTACTTCATGGTGCAAGGTTATGGGTAAGGCATAATTTTTTTCGTTAGGTATGTCAAGTTTTGTATAAGGCATTTTGACTTTAGGGATCATGCAAGGGTTCGTGTCATGGCTGTGCCAAGTGTTAGCCATGGTCATGGTCTCACACTTTATGGATCATGTATTATATCCTTGGTATGGTTGGACCTTAGTTATGTTAGTCTTATGTGTGAGGTAGTCTTTATTTTTCTTATGAAGTTTAGTGCCTCATGAAGTACAGTTTTGAGGCAATTAAAAAACATGACTTGAAGAGGCATTTCTATGTGTCATTTTCGTATGTGAGAGAGAATGCTTGAGGCATTTTTGTGTGACAGAGAATGCTTGATGTATGATGGATTTATTTGGATATATTGAGGATTTGATAGTTGGCATCATCATCCATTGTGTCTTTCTCTTATTTGTAGCATGTTCTTTGTGATTTACTTCTTATTCTCTGATTTGTAGTGAAGATAGTGTTTCTATGTCTCTATGTGGTTAGTTTTGAGTTTCTATGAGTTTTGGTTATGAGATTTGGGATTTACCCCATAAAGCATTCTCTGTCCTGTTATGTATTCTGCATAGATAGGGCAGTAACAGGCTGATATAAGATCAATTATGGGAAAAAAGTCTTGAGACATGCAAGTTGTTGGAGCCATGGGAAGATGCCTTTGTCATTACCTGAGAGACTAGCCCCTTGGGTATGTGAAAGGGGTATATGGGGGAATAAAATGAAACTTTTGATGAAGCTAAAAGTGGAATGCAAACACCCAAATACTTTTGATGAAGCACCAAAGAGTGGAAGCACCAAAATTTGCAAAAGCTTTTTTTTCTTTTTTTTGTGGATGTGATCTATTTGAACATATGAAGCCTATTTCACACCCAATGTATCAACCTTTTGATCCAAAAACACTACCAGAACATTCTCTTATTGATGTCAATGAAGCTATTCTAGATTGTGTTAGAGCAAAGTCTAAACAGGAAATTGAGAGCAAGGTGTCATGTACTATACGTGATGTATTGTTGTTTTCTATTAATTGCAAATAATGGAGCCATACTAGGCCTATGTGTTCAAAAGATATACTAACAAGATGTGGGTTGTATGACTTAAAGGAAAAAATGGCTACATCGATTAAAGATTATTCCAAGGAACTAGTAGGACATGATAAAGAAATAACATTTTTTGCATGGTAGTTATGGAGGACCAAGTACTTTGATGTGAACAATAAGCTTGCACTTCAGATGAATATAATTAACTCTTCTACTTTTGAGGACCTTGTATCTTTATCCAATGACCATAGGATTAAGGGAAGCTTATGTGATATTGAAACACTTGAATCTACGGATATTTCTCCTAATAGCTTTGAGTGAATGGATGGATGTAATGCTTACTTTGTTGATATAGTGGGCTACTCATTGTCTATATCCCTATCAAAATATAGGGCTTCTATATGGAGATGGTCTTTGAAGCTGGAAGTGAGAAAGCAACTACACATAGCATGTGATCCTCGAAGATAATACCTCACATGGAGGTGAGGTTTATATTGACAATGTGGAGCATCTACCTTCAAAAGGACTTGTATTTCATTAACAGAAGACTATGTACAAGCCTCCATGAAATGTTGCTATTGCATGCATTGCTTGGGAATGCTTGTAAATGATCAAGCTAGGGGAGTATCCACATGACCACAAAAATGGTGGACTTTCATATGAACATTTTGCGCATTGATGAGCATAAGAAGTTACATTGATGACCTTATGATGTGAGCAAATGTATGAGGAAGGAAGGGTTTTGTGAGCCTCAATTTGTGTTTGTCTGGTAGGAAAAGTATCAAGGAGATGTGCTATATTGGATATATGCATGTCTCGTAGTAGCTATGGGGAGGGGTAAATATAACGAGTCTTTCCTTGCAACCCCCATTTCAATCTTGTGCATATGGAAATGATGTGATTCAAGTACTTTGTGGGCACTAGTAGCTAACAAAAGGAGCACTCACCATTAGCCGAAAGGCTAACTCTACCCAGTAACAGGTCCAATCGAGTAGCGTAGCTCTAAACAATGGAATCACCTTGCTTCAAAGTCCACAAATGGTCCAATTGTCTGGTGTCATACTTGTGCTACTACAAGCACTTGGCAAAAGTGGCATTTTATTGCCACACATGTAGCTCACCCTTGCTCCTTTGCCAGTCATGTTGCCCCCTTCTTCTACATATAAGATTTGATGATTGTCTCTTGATGTGTTGAACCACTGAGATTAGGAAAATTAATATCATAAGCCACCTCAAACAATTGGATAAAAGCATTTGGATCCTAAGACTTCAATGCTTTGAAACAAGGAAAATCCACCTGAGGTACCATCTTACAATATCAAGGAGAGATAGAAGGCATAACAACTAGAATGGTGGAGGAGAATAATTGGAAACAGACCCTCTTGCACCTTGAAATGCCTCTAGTTAGAAATATGGTTTACAAGTGATTTCATCAGTTACTAGAATTGTAGGTTCATAAAGAAATAGATTTTTTAAAATCAAAAGCTAGTAGAAATCTTTTGATTTATTGAAACACACTCATCTATGTACTTATTTACAATTGCCTTGTCTTGACCGTCCATTTCACTTAGCTCTGTAAGTTGTCTAGATATTGGTTCTCTGTTGATGCAAAATTCTCACCCAATTGCATACTCAAGTTATAAACTTAAACCATTTGAACTGGAATATAACACATATGATAAATAATTGTTGGCTATTGTTTATGCATTATGCACATAGATACACTATCTTATGGGTTCTAAATTTATGATTGAAATTGGCCAACAAACTTCAAACATCTTTTGTCACAACAACCACAAATTTCTAACACATTTGATGGATCACATTTATTCATTCTTTTATTTATGTATTTAATATAAACCTAGTTATGAAAATATCGTTGCCAATGTTTTAAGTCAACATCTTGCTATGAATAACATTTCTATGATTACTTCTACTTATTGGATTCTATGAAGGATAGTTACATAAATTATCCTAATTTTCTTGATTCTTTACTTCATATTTCAAATAATAATTGGATTCCTATTGACATTTTTGCTCATCTAAATGGTTTTCTTTTCTTTGAGAAATGCTTTTGTATAACCCATCCATTTCACTCTTTTGTAATTCAAGAAGTACATAAACCTCCTTCTATGGGTCATCCAAGCATTCTCTCCACACTTTCATAACCTAGAAGACACTTTTTAGTGGGCTCATATGGATAAGGATATTGCCAACTTTGGTTTTGATTGCCAATCTTGAAAACTTGCTAAAAGATACCATGGAAAACAATACATATTTGGGAAGAAAACTCAATGGATTTTAATACTAGGTTTTTCATTGCTTCTGAAAATTTATTATTTGCAATGTTTTTGATTGGTTAGTAAACAAGTGTATTTTTTACTTTGCAAAAAAAACTATGACTGTTCCTTAAACCACTCATCTTTTTCTTAAGACTATTTTTGTCCATCATGGTTTACCTAGAGTTATCATTTGGAGAAGGTTAGGTTCTATCATGATTTTCTCTACTCTTTCTAAAAAAAATTAGTTATGTAAATTTGTAGTATTCTATAAGTTTGCATGCTTTTTAATTTCTAGACGTTAGGCTTATTGCTTATTCCACTTCTCAATAAAGAGCTTCTCATACTAATGCATACATACATGCATTCATGCTTACATATGTACCTATATATACATGTGTGTGTGTGTGTGTGTGTGTGTGTGTGTGTGTGTGTGCGTGTGCGTGTGCGTGTGCGTGTGCGTGTGCGTGTGCGTGTGCGTGTGCGTGTGCGCGCGCACGCGTGCCATGCATGCATGTGCACACACACACACACACACACACACACACATAATGCACATAAAGAAGAAAGGGAGGAAGCAAGAAAGGAAAAAGGAACAAAGTCTAATAGCATAGGTCAAGAATGTAGATCAAATTAGGTTTTTTTTTTTTTTGAAATGGCATAATTTCTTAAATTTTCAAGGTCATATGAGAAGCACTGACATGTCAAAATATGTTTCAAAAAATGCTCTATTTAAAATAAGAGAAAAACAAAAAAGAGAGAGAAAAATAGGATCTAATTAAAAAAATAACGAAGAGTTAATCTAAATTTTTAAAACCCTTTTTGTTTCAATTTTGGTCATGATGTTTTAATAAACCTATTTCTTAATAATAAGCCTTTTGATAAAAATTGTTACTAATTTATTGTTATGTTTAGTAGTAAAAATTTGAGTGTTCAAGGATCAAGGCAATCCTTCTAAAAGACAATCCAATATCTCCCAATGTTTATGAATGATGTGTGCTAGAATGATGCTTATTCAACTTCAAGGGAAGCAATCTATTGATTTCAAGGATGAGAAATTTTATACTAGCCTTTTCTTGTTTTTATCTACTTTGGTATTATCATTAGTTTTGAGAATCTATATGATATTTAAAAAAAAGGGGCAACATAGATTTGAATATTAACTATCTAACTTAAAACACAAATTTATGTTTGTAATCATGATCAAATTATAATACTTTGTATCTTGAGTGTAGGTAACTAGAGTACTCAAAATACATTGGACATGATCTTTGAGGATAAAGTACTACATTTTGGTAACTACAATAATCTCACCTTGAATTCCAACCTTAGTGCACCCCATGAAATTTTTAACACACGACCATTGTCCTCATCTATCAAAAGTCAAACACTCAAGTATTAACCTAGGGGTTTATCATGAATGGCTAATGAGGTTCAAATCTAAAGAATTAATCAATTGCATTATCATTATCACCAAATGTAAGTGTACCTCCTTATTCAAAAAGGATTCAGTGTCTCTTTTCCCTCTAACATCTCTATATTGGTGCAAGTGTGTTCCCATTTAGTAAGCCTATTTTCCAACTTCAAATATTCTTCCTTCCCATCTTCTTGATTTGGAGCTTCACAAGGTGCCAAATCAAAATTACATAAATTTTCTAATCTTGCACTTGATCTTGCAAAATATTTGGACCACATTACCTTAAAAGTAATTGTTCACGCTTCATTTCTCCACCATGTGCTTGGCCGTGTGAGATTTATCATTGAGATATTTGAATGAGAGATGAGAGGAAAAGAAAGTACTCAAGTACAATTGAACTAGAATGAAAGTACAATGTAAAAAAGAGACTTGTTTATTCATGAGAATGAGTTGCCTTTATAAAGGCTTACAAGTAGGTTGTTTAGGGTAGTGATTTAGAGTGGTGGAGTTGATAGTAGCTTTTAGCTAGTGGTTTCCAGGTGGATAATGTAGGTGAGTAAAGTGGATTCACACAATGTACTAGGTGTAGGGAGACTCTCCCTTTATTAATGGATATAATGATTGGATAAATCAAAGTAAAGTAAGTAGTGTGACCCTTGTGCAAGTCTCTCAAATACATATCATGTATTATTTGTGATTTTAACACCCCCATTCAAATTCTTGATGTACACAACTTTATGCATGACTATCTTTTCCAATAGCTTGTTCACCACATAACTTACTAGGGACATGTCCACCCTTAACCAGCTTCAAGCCACATTGGCTTGCCTACTCAAGATGATCAAAGGCATTTTTTGCTTAATCACTTGTGGCTTAGAGAGGTTAGGACGGTATAGGGGACTTTGGCTTCAAACAAGATGACTTTAGTAAAGATTGATACAAGTTGATTTTACAAGGGTTTCATGACATGACTTGAGAGAATTACAAAAGAGAATGCACACTTTGTAACACAATCCTTCATAAGTTAAAACATCAAAAGAAGCCTTCTTAGCTCCCTTCTTCTTCTTCTTGAAGGTCATTGAAAGGGCCTTGTGATGCTTTTCTTGTTCTTTCGGTTCCACGTCCTCCTTGTCTTCTTCTCCTTCTTTTCATCATTTTGTTGAATTGTCCTCATAAGAATAGGTTTGTCTACCAAGTATCAAATGCATAATCTTTAAACTTGGTGGAACCTCCTTCTCCATTACTTAATGACATGCTTGCAAACATCCGAGAAGATTGAGATGTTACAAGTTATTTACTTGTAAAGCAGTAAGAATGGCACTGTGTTTAAAAAAAAAGGGTTAGAAACTCATCTCAATATGTCCAATCAACCACAATGTTGTTGATAAACACATACATAATCAGCAGCTCACTTCACAAAGATAGCTCCTTTTATAGTAGCCCATTAGCTATTACTATGGATTGAAACCTCAGCAATATTTTAGCTTAGATAGTTGGAATAATGGTATGCACTAGTAGCTTTTAGCAATAAATGCATTGGTGATGTTAGTTATTGTAGCTCAGATCTGTGACTCAAATCTGTGTCTCCTAATAAGGATAACCGATAATGATAACATAGTAAATGCTCATAGAAGTCATGATCTTTAGTACTAGATAAGCATAATAATTAGCAGTTGATTAGGGAGGACATATTAGTAATGACACGTGAACTGCTAGAGTTTGTGGGGCTATTATAGCACCATTTAGATCAAATCTAGAGCAACATTCAAATGTAGATCTAGAGCAATACTAAGGCCCAAGGAAATAAGTCATGACCATAAACAAAAGATAGTGTGATTTTGGAAGCCATTGTTGCGACGACTGATTTCAAGCATGTTTTCAACAACTACATAACATGTTCTTAGCAGCTATGAATGACGCATTCTAAACTAATTAAGATAGGAACACATGGCAGTAGCTTCCATGATATAATAGAGATCTCATAGTTAAGTATATTGAGAATAGAGTAGCTCATCTTACTGTTAAGGTTTAGAGTAGCTCAGATTTGATCTTAGTATTCAAATCATGGTGTCAAGAATACTAGTAGCATGGATAGTAGCTAAGGTGTTAGTTTATTCCAACAACAAGTGTGATTATTCTTTTACTATTGCATATAGCTTTTGAATAAACTAGTTGTCCTGAGAGTAGTATAGTAGGAGCCATAAGAGAACACATGCCTGACTATTAGGGTGAATAGCAGGAATGGCATCCAATGTAATAGCTTCATGTCAAGTGAAAAATAACATTAGTAAAAAATGTGTGAATCAACTAGTAGCACTATGACTTTTAGCAAAAGCTTTGCCATGCTTTGGCAACATAATAGTAAGTACCACTACAAGATATAGGCATCATACCGATGTTCAAAGCGACAAAAATATTCATAAAAAAATTGTCCTCGTCATTGCTAAATGTGTCGGTATTAGCATCTCCATAAAACTGTCACTATTTCTATCGGTATATGTGTTGCTATTAGCATCGCAATTTTCGTTGATTTTGTGATGCTAATAGTGATGCATATACTGACGCAAATAGGAACGGTTTGCGACACATATTGCGATGCGAATAGCGATGCGTACAGTAAATTTGTGATGCTAATAGCGACAAGTTTACAAAGATTTTTTTTTTGTGGGAGGGCATCTTATTGTACTATGTGCTGTATTTATATTCTACAAATGGATTACATGCTAAGTGTGCGATGGTCGTCAAGATGAGCGCAAAATGTACTTGAACCCACAAGACTGATACATAAAATAAGTACAAGATCATTGATGAAAACTCATGGAATTATAGCAAGATACAAAGGATGATAATAACATAGTACATATAAGATGTCTGCATAAACCCCAGGACCAAAAAGGAAGAGGATATGCACTTCACGAATCCAAGCGTGAGGTATAGATCCTCGCCATCCGAAAGGTTGTCCCAATGCAAAGGAGCATCGAACGGACTCTACAAAATGAACAACTACACATAAGTCCACCATACATAATGCATTTTAATAAAAATAGTAACTACAGATAAGAAAGATGAGTGACTTATTGGACCACCACATGCATACAGTCTATCGATCAATGCAGTGAGACCGTGTCTCTTTGCATATCGAGTCTCTAGGCCAGTGCGATCGTGACTTATAATGGAGTGATGGAAAGAAAACATAATACAAGTGTTAGAAACATGATTGTCAGTAACAAGTGATATTGTAAATAAGAAAGTGATAAGAACATAAAAACAACTTACAAAGTCTTCCAAATAAGTCATGTGGTCGCTACTCCCAAGATGATGGACCACCCCTACCTCCAATCGTGCCTTTGCTGCCTCTCACTATTGTCACCAACATCTTGGAGAATTTGTAGCCTCCTCCTTGAGTCTCTACCAATCATTTGCGTCTACCCACTTAGGCTTTGAGATACCACTCTTGAGTGCCTTGTATGCATCCAATCATCTGTGTGACATGTACGCATGCATGCACTCCATCATCCACCCAGTGGAAAACCTCTTTGTCGCGGTGGTATCGGAAACTTCTTGTGAGGAATGCTACTATGTAGTCCTTTCTCCCCTCGGGTATGTTCTTCCAATGGTCCAAGACGTTGTGCTAAAAAACTTGTTGGCACAACTCTCTCATACGAGACATCACCCTCCTCCCCTCATCATTCATAATCATGGCTCCTGTCCTGTCATCTACAAGGTATCCATACCCCTCTAGGGTATGTCTAAGGTGTGTCCTCTCTCACCTACGATTGCGCTTCTGGGCATAACTAAGAGACCCCTGTACATCTAGTGTATCCACGGGGTTGGTATCTCTCGAGTAGCACCCGTAGGGGTGCCACTTGCAGACAGTTGAGAAAAAGCTAGAGTCAGTGGGGTAGATGTCCCCATAGGTGTGACAAATCCTATAGGTGACACGGCTCCACTAGAACGATAAGATGGAGACACTACATCGGTGCCTCCACAACAACCCACCTGAGCCATCCCCTCTCGCATCTACACGAGAGTGAGGAGTAGCACTTGTATCTCGAGCCGACCGTGAGCTGATAGTATCTACATCTTTGCAGCACCCCCCAGAACCACTCCCTCCGTCCGATCCCAGTTTGGATTGTTGACCTCATCTACTAGAAGTGAAAGCATAAGAGTGTACCAAAGTATATCTAACGGAACAACTTGATGGTGTTCGAGACAACTCTCCCATATCTCTGAATCAGGCCATCTGATCTGGATACATACGTGTGAGTATCTCCTACAACTCCTCGTTGCTCATCCCTCGACTCATCTTGCTCTCCAAATATCGTCAAAGGTCACAATCTAGAGTATCCTTATAAGCGATTCATCAACGAATTGAGTAGGCGAATGCTGGCAAGTATGACATAGCCTATGGTTCCATGTTTATCTCCTGGCACAACTCCGCATACATTGGAAGGTCGATAGACAAGTCACCACAAAAGAATGAGTCCACCTCGTTCTCAAAGAACTCCTTGCTCCTGTCTTTTCGTCATCGTTATCCAATTGTGTCTCCTCTACACGCTCCAAGCCATCTTTGACCTCCACCCCTTGCAACATCGACCCCTCCACCTACATACTCTCCTCATCTACGTTGGGAACATTGCTTTTATCATACACTCTCGCACTCCGGGGAGTTGAAGGCACAACATACTACCATCAAGGTTGTCGGGGGTTTGGATAAAAAATTACTTGTTCAAAATCACATATAAGAGAGATTCAACATTTGTGGCATATCTGTGTCGTGAAGAAAATTTAAAAAATAGTTCATGCATATGTTCACAATGGGCCCGCAAAGACAAATGTATTGCGCAGATCCATCCACATTTTCTCAGAATCTATTTCGAGAAATCTAGATGGACCTCCCCGAGAATGGTTGCCCAGCTCCTTCTAATACCACTTTGAACCACTACACATCAAATATGATAATGGAGAAGCTATAGTAATCCATTGAGATAACACTTTGCAAGTTTCCAAAATACTCCATCTCATCTATAACGGTGTTTGGATCCGTGGCTCGCCGTCGGCTCTCTTGCTCAAACTTTGCCATGACACTACAATCCATTGTGGAGTGCATTTTGTTGATGTGCTCGACACAAAAATGTTACCCACGCGACCAGGCCGCACTGTATATTTTGTACTATACATTGAAACAGTTAGATTAGTTGTCACATATAAAATCTAGATACGACAACTTATAAAACATGTGGTCACCTTTGGACTACATCCCCTCGAGAATTCCCATTCCTCAATAGAGACCTCCATCCCTTCGTGAGAAGCAGCGATCAAAGCTCCATGTAACCATCGCATAGACATAAACCGCAACATCTCCTCTATTCCCTCAGGATATCAAATCAGTCGCGATGGCGTGTATTGCGTTGAAATTCCAATTGCACTTCCTCCCGATCTTTCCTGGCTTGCTCGTACTTGACGAGCCACATCTCCATAGATGCATGGTGCAACATACAAAAACGATTCACTTTCTCCTCCATTGCAATATCCATCATTTTTTCTACCCCATTTTCAACCACCACATCTCTAGTCAGTCTATCATTGTCCTTTAGCGACCACCATAGTATACTATTGTCTAAATCCATCGTTGGTAGCCACTGTGAAATATGCACCAACACCTCTGACACCAACCAACCTTTAGCCATGCTACCTCTGGCCAAGCTCATTGTCGCACAAAGCCTTTTAGGGTTTTCATGAAGCACTCCAAGAAGAACGTCCATTGTGTATGGATGGGTCCCGCAATCTCCACTTCATCTACAAGATGCACTAGGAGGTGGGTTTGTATCGTGAGGATACTGGTGGGCAGGTACTTCTCAAAGAGATAGACTATCTCCACTGCTCCCCGCCTTGCGGATTCAATAGAGGATGTCTTGATCTCCTTCTATGAGATCCATTGCACTAAATTTGACAACGTGCAAATCACCCTGCATATTTCTAGATTGAGGCATCCTACGATCGTGATCAGTAGTACAAGCTACCACAAATAAAGAAGCATTACAAACACTGACTAGACACTAGATAGCAAAATACGCATGCCACTTACAATCAAGGTACCTGACATATCGTATGTCAATCATGGGATTTTAACCCTAATAGTTGGTCATCTTTAGAAAGAGCGGATTTGAGAGAATGCATCATATCCGTAGGGGTGCGGATAGACCTGATAATTTGCTTAACAATGTGCTTCTCTTTAGAAAGAGAGGATATGAGAGAACGCATCATACCTGTCAGGGTGCAGATAGATCTGATAATTTGCTTCACAATGCACTCTTCTTTAGTGGACAGAATCCAAGAAGCGTGAGGTAGTTGCACGTGACCATAAGTGCTCGACTGTGGTGGCCAAAGCGCCTCCATCTTACCTACCTCCTTCAAATCCATTCGTGCCCCTGTAGTGTCTCTCTTTCTTGTGATGTGGTCCCATAGTAAGATGCCCACATTCTTGAAAATATGCATGGGATCCAACAAGTGTTGATCTGTAAGTGGGTCCAATACGGCAACTCGTAGAAAATCGAGAACCGTCACATTCCATTTGGATGTGACTCCGTGTGGACTATTTTCAACTCGTACCAACTTTGGGCATTCATTCGTGCTGGAGGTCATCCAAGAAAACCTTCCCTCATTTAAAAGATACTCTCTTAAATAAAGATTATCTAGTGAATAGATAGAATAATTAGCCAAAAATGGCAAAAATAATACATTATCTTTTAAAAATGTAACTATTTAAGTATATTTTTAAAACATTTAAAGAAGATAGAATTTATGAAGCAAAGATATAGTAATGCAATATCTCTTCAAAAAGATAGTCCCTTTTGGATCCAAATTGTGTAATGATATTTTTTTTAAAAAGGATAGGACTAGCCAAAATATTTTCAAGTCTGAAAAAGTCTTACTTTTTAGTGATATTTTTGTTATTTTAAGACTTTTTTTGGTATAAAAATATTTACAAAATAAAAATGAGTTGATTTTTTTACTTTTTAAAGTACAAGATATTTATAAAAAATTTAAGACTTGTTTACTTATTTCCTAGACTATTGCCAATCATTCTTTTTCTATTGTGCTATAATTTCGTTTTGCTTTTGTGAATGAATGGCTCACAAATGAGATTGAATACAAGTGATTATCATGATTTTTTTGTAAAATGACTACTCCAAGTTCGTTATTTGA
This sequence comes from Lygodium microphyllum, assembly GCF_053477565.2. Classification (NCBI taxonomy): domain Eukaryota; kingdom Viridiplantae; phylum Streptophyta; class Polypodiopsida; order Schizaeales; family Lygodiaceae; genus Lygodium; species Lygodium microphyllum. Next base: position 130,225,693 of record NC_141138.1, read on the forward strand.
TGCATTTTTATAAAGCTTAAATTCTTTGTTGAAAATTGGATAAGTGAGCTTCCTTGTCTTTTGCTTGCTTTTTTGAGTTGCTAAATATGTCATCCACATTTTTCATCCCATATATATTTTGTGCCTTTTTGAGAATATTTCTTAGAGGTTGTGTTTTTGTTGCTAGGTTAGGTAAGAACCTATTGGAAAAGGTTACCAAACCAAGGAAGCTTTGGAGCCTTTTGATTGTTGTAGGCATAAGGAACTTTTGAACTACATTGAGTTTGATGGGATCCATGGTGATTCTTGCTATTGAAATAAATTCGAGGAACTTGAGATATGTGGCCCCTCACTTCCACTTGTAGGGTTAAAGTTGTAGGTTGTATCTATTTATTCTCTCTAAGACTTGTATGAGAATCTTTTTATGCTTCTTCCATGTTGTTGTATGGATCAAATGTCATTCAAATATATGGCCAAAACTCTCTTTTCAATCAAATCTCCAAATATTATGTTGCCCATTTGTTGAAATTTACTTCCAACATAACTTAATTCAAAATTATGGCATGCTTGTAAATTGGATCCTAATGTTGTGTGAAAAGCTATCTTATGTGCATCTTTTTAATGCTAAAGGGGTTTGCCAATGACCGGATGCTAAATATAAGGATGTGAAGTACCTTGATTTGCCTATTGTATATAAAAGATAATCCAAACTAGGTAATGGATAAACATCATGCTATGTAATTTTATTGAGGGGCTGAAAATCTATGCAAAATCGATAAGTTCCATCATTGTCCTTCACCAAGTGTGCCTCTGATGTCCAATCACTAGAGGACGGTTTTATGAGCCTTTGCTTAACATATCCTTGACTACCTCTTTGATGTGCTGGTCTTCCTTAGGTAATCTTAGTATCCTGGCCATTTTTATTGGTAGTCTTGTCCCTCTTCTTATCTCATGACAAATTGGAAGATTGAGTCCTATCCTCTATGTTGTCGCCTTTTGAATCTCTGTGTCCTCTTGAGGTCCTACTAATGAGGCTCTCAGGCACCCAACTTTGTTTTGGGATCTTCTCCTAATAGTGGGTTCCTTGATGTTATTATATCTCCTGATGAGTTCCTTGTTATTGAAAGTAGTTGTCAATCTTATTCACAAGTTGTGCTTCGTGCTTTTTAGTGCTCAGTGCAAAAACAAGCTTTTTCTTTTCTTGTAGTGCACCTTTGGTGAAAAAATCAAAAGTGAGGTGCAGATGCACGAAGTGCTCAATTTTGATGATGTCATTTCCAATTGGTTAATGGCCTATATGCATTGTACTATTTGTACTACCTGATAAGGTGTTATTGACCCTTAGTCCTACACCCTACAAGCAATGTCATGGATGAACCTGACTAGAAAAATAACTTTTTTGTTTCTTCACTCATGGTTGGATTTGCTCACAAGAATTCATTAGATTTCATGGCAAATTGTGCCACATGTTCATTCTATTTTTATTTGAGGCTTTTTAGTTGGGAAGTGTTGTTTGGGTGAGATTTTGTTGGGTAAAATCCTAGATTGGGACATCCTTCGTTGTTGTCCAATTCGATTTTGTTTGTATGGGTTCCTGCATGAACCATATCACTACAATGCCTTCAAGCATTGTTCATATTTTCAATCATTTTCTTCGGTCTATGCATGATAGCTAGATACATTTTCAAAGTGAGCTATCTAGCTTAATACATCTTCAATTGGAAGCCCATTAAATGGCTTGGGCCGTATCTTGGGATCTGTTTTGTATGGTTGATGTGTCTAATTGTGCGCCAAAAGGTTAGCTAAATGTTTGGCCAATGTGGTTAATCTGCAGCATCATTGAAGAAATGGCGTGAAACATCTGCTCCGGTGTGTTGATGTGTCTCTTGCAGGAATTCCAGAGACCCGTGTTGGCATCCTCAGATGTACGAGGAGGGGGAGCACGAGGGGAAGAGGCTCTACTCATTTTTGTGGCTGTTGATATGTTTTGGCCATGTTGCTATTCTTCTTGATTATGTGTAATGCGCTTGACCTTGCAGGATAGATACAGAGAAAGCCGGGGCTGGAGAAAGGAACTTGTGAGAGAAATAGGTTGGATATTTCAGTAATGAAGAAAGAGGCTCCTGGGGATTGCGATTCGTGGGAAGCTTCGGGCTTGTGAGAAGCTGTGTGTAATATGATGGGCTGGGCGATTACCCCGGCGTCTCCGCCAACGTGAAGTACAGGGAGAACTGACTTTCATGCTGTGCCACATCACCTTCCAGGTTGGCACACCCAAAGGTGAGTGAACGACTTGATTTATACCTGCACTCCAGTTTCACAAGCAACTTCCTTCGTAACAGAACTCGTACATACAGAGAGATCATAGGCATATGGTATTAAATACAAAACAGGGAAGAGTCCTAAATGGACGTGACTATAGTGCTCAAGCTTTTTTCCATTTTGGCCATATATAATAAGTATTTTTAGAACTGATGTTCCGCCCAAAAATGTCAAAAATGTCTATGCAGATAGCATCCACTGTGTACAAAAATAATATGCTAATAAAATCTTAAATTTTGGAGGCAAATTCGAGGCCTGCTGCACACAAGCTCTCCTTGCTGTCAACATGAGGATGCAATCTGGCCACTTTGGCAATGGCTTTGTTCTCCTCAGGGGAGCCATTCTCCAGGAAAGCACCCACCACCTTGTTGTCCTTGATCCAATAGGCACCAAACTTGGCTTTGGGCACAGATGGGTTTGTCTCCCCAAACACCACTGATTCCCCCACATTGTCACCATAAAACTGCCATGACAGATCGAAGGAGCGAGAGTAAAAGTATGGTAGGTAATCATACTCATCGACCTTCTTCCCTTGCTCTGTTGCCTTAATTGCCTACAGTGTATAGAAGGGCAACCAGGACATGTCAGCATCAACTTGCTTAAATATCTCAATAATATCCAAACAGACTTAACTTTGATATCCAATAAATCGACCTAAATACTTGCCAACCCCTCTCAGCATCCCACTACTACCACATCTCTAAGCTCACGTAAGCATCAGTACTTTCAAAACCCTCTCAGCATATTTGACATCCGTACACCTCTCAATTCTGAAATGCCTTATGTCAAAATCGTATACATCTGGTGATACACCATTTTGAAATAGCACCCCCTGCCCTTCCCAAACCCCCACCCCCCCAGGCATCTGGCATTCTGGTAGATCTCTCAACTTTAACATAATCCACCTCAAAATTCCATCAATCAAGCATAAGTGTGTTTCAAAGCACCTCACACGAACTCATTTCAGGTCCAGTATCTCCAATATTTCAAGTCAGTACACAATTTTGCTAGCAATACATACCTTCACAGCTTGTATTGCAGACTTCCTGGCATGGTCCACATGCTCCACCCTCCTCATCTCGTTATAAAGTTTCAGAGGAAATGTTGCCACATCCCCAACTGCATATACATCCGGGATGCTGGTCTTAAAGAAGCTATCCACCTGTTATCACAGAACAATTTGTTACCTTTCAAGCAGGAACTCATTATGAAAGAGACAACATAGTTATAACAGCTCTACAACATGCATTCATGACAAAAAGAGAGCCATCAGAGCTATATTGAATTTTAACATGCAAGTTATCATACGCGTACGGACAACTTTCCACCACAGTATCTAAACAGACCCAAACAGAGCAGTCAACAAGACCTTAATGCCTCCCTTCTCTTCTACTAACTGGCCCTTGAACAAACTCGTAAGCGGCCTTGCTCCAACACCAACCACAACCACATCAGCTGACAATTCTCGCCCATCTTTGAGCTTCACTACCTTAACCTGCGTTATGGAGAAACAAAGATGAAAATCAGTGAAATAATGGTATAGACCTCATAGCAACTGCTCAGCATACACGTGTATGTAACCTCCAAACCTAGCCCATCACTGTCAAAAGACCATTTACTTAAGTTCAAAGACTCACATTTCCAGATGCATCACTCTCAAAGCCAGTGGCAACTGTTCCCTTCACAATCTTTACACCCTTATTTGCATAATAGCCCTCATAAAAGGCTGCTATCTCTGCTGTGAAAAGGCGAGGCACTACAAAACAGTGCTCATAATCAGAAGGTTTATACTGAAACCTCTTGTATATTGAACCTAGACAACAGACATCCAAGGTGTGACTTTATCATGGAAGGAACAATTGGAAAAAATAACAGAATACTCACTGCACCATGGCTCTGGATAGACCATTGTAACGTTGAACTTATTCAGGACCAAAGCTGCTGCAAGTTCCAAACCAATGTAACCACCCCCAACTATTACAGCTGACCCGCCTTCTTTTCCACGAATACCCTCAATCAGAGCATCTGCATCAGTAATCTCTCTCAGATAGTAAATGCCTTTGGCATCTGCTCCTTGGACGCCAAAATCGGTCAGCTTGATGAACTGCAAAAGAACAGGTAATCTGCTGTACTCAGAGGAATTACGTTCCTGATAATCATTCAAAAGTAGAAGGCCAACAAAAGAGAAGCAACTTCTGCTTCATGCCCTCGCTCACAGAGCAAGGCGGTGAATCTAGTAGATCAACATGAACACAGATTTAGAAAGTGCACTTATGAAGTTTGCTTACTGTGGCCCCTGTTGCTATAATCAGAGATCCATAGGTGAAAACAGCTCCAGCAGCACTTGTCAGGGTTTTGCTGGCAAGGTCGACCTTAACCACTTCAGTACTAAGCATAAGTTCAATGCCTGCACATATGGTACATCAGCTTAGCACTAAACTAAAATATGCAAATACTCAAAACCCAGCTAGGCGGTTTCCAGATAGTACCTTTCTCGGAGTACCATTCAGGTAGTAATCTTTCTCCTCCACTGCCACCACAAGTATGGAATCCAGGAAGCCTCGCAGCACCTATTAATAAGTATTAATCTAGTCACTATCAGCTGCACTATTGCAAAGCCATGCAATTGAAAGAAACTGTTTCAAACTCAGTTAAAACTTAACAAACACACGACCATTAAAAATACCTTCTGGAAAAAGATAAGCTTTGCTCAAAGCAGGTCTTTCATAAGGAGCAACCTGCATACGGTCAAAAAGACGGGTAGAAACGGCTGATTCTGAAACTCTTTCGACTGATAAAAAATATTGCAGTCGCTTCTCGCCTTGAGTTTCAGCCTCAGTTCGGGCTTCGACTAAAGAATACGAACAGCTAGAATTTAAAGACGAAAGCGAGGATGTCGCTACAAAGGCTTTCCAAAATTGAAAAACCGGTTAAGAAAGGCTTGTTAATACTTACAGACTCTTTAGAAATAACTGCTAGTTCCCCCGGGTTAAGGCCCAGCGATACAAACTCTCTCGCGGCATAGCCCTGCACAACATCAAACGGAGTGCTGATTTACAAAGGACGAGTAAAGGAAGCCTTTGCAGAGCTGAAAATGTTATCCTGATGAAATAACGCGAGTGGAGGATCAAGATGATACGAAAAATCACGAATTGGATGTGGTAGACAAAGCACAACGTTCAAAATGAAAGGGCAAAAATCGTCACTAGATCTTCGTCAGCGATAACACAGCTAAAATCCTCCATAGATCCTCATACAGTCCGGTAGACCACTGCTAACGCTAGCATGTAAGACTAGTCGAACACGTATTGGATCGTGTGTTGAGCAAGCTTTACCAAGAACCAAAAATCAAGAGACTTACCGCAGCAACGCCGCCTCCGAGGATGATGTACTTGTAGAAGGTGCTGCTGGCCATGGCGCGGGTACTCCTGGGGCGCGGCTGAGCAAGAGCCGGAAAGAGATTAGGCTCCTGTTGGGAACTTGGGAAGAGATACGGAGAGTCTTCTTGCGCGAGCTCAAAGCCAGCACAGACACAGAGAGAGAGAGAGAGAGGGACGGCTTGTAAGTTGTCTTAATGCACTCGGCCTGATCTGGAGAAGAGGAGGAGACTATTATTATGTTCTGCCGACGCGTATTTCTGCTGTTCGCAGATGTGCACTTCCAGCTGGCCATCCATAGTGCCGGTCATTACAAAAGGATCCTTTATTTTTATCGTCTGTCGATGGACGAAAAACTCAATTCCCAATTTTCTCCAAAAAAAAAAAAACGAAATCCAAAGGTTCTCTATTTACATCGGGGAAAGTGTTCATGAAAAATCATCTTTTAGTGTATTTTGTCAATATTAAAATGAGGAAAAAAAATGGATTTTTGTTCGATCCTTTTATCTAAATGATAAATTTTGATAGTTAGTTTTTGTTTGAAGGGTTGTATCAAAATTTATCCTTTAAATTTTGATAGTTAGTCTTTGTTTGAAGGGTTGTATCAAAATTTATCATTTTTTTTAACATTCACTTATTATTAAACCTTGATTTTCAAGGCATGCATAGGAAAGGGTCCTTTAAAATTTGTCAAGACTCAAGAGTTAAGATTCATAAATATGACTTAATATACCTATGGTATGGAAGAGAATTTAATAAGTAACGTTCAAGGCTCCAACTCTTTTAAAAGTTAGTTCCATAGTATAAATTTCAAAATTAGTACCATCTCTAGTATGGAAGAGAATTTAATAAGTAACGTTCAAGGCTCCAACTCTTTTAAAAGTTAGTTCCATAGTATAAATTTCAAAATCAATACCATCTCTGGTATGGAAGAGAATTTAATATGTAACGTTCAAGGCTCCAACTCTTTTAAAAGTTAGTTCCATAGTATAAATTTCAAAATCAATACCATCTCTGGTATGGAAGAGAATTTAATATGTAACGTTCAAGGCTCCAACTCTTTTAAAAGTTAGTTCCATAGTATAAATTTCAACATGAGTACCATCTATTGGTCCATCAAGAATAACCACGTTTTGACTGCCATACCAAGAGGCCAACTCACCAAATACAACATCTCTACTAACCAATGTCTCACACATAGAGGGATTATAGCATTTGTATGCTTTCTTGTCTTGTGCATAGCCAACAAATACAAACTTGACTGCTTTCGAGTCTAGTTTCCTCCTTTTCTCATCATAGCACATGCATATAGGGAATATGGATTATCGAGGACTTAATAAGATAATAGTCAAGAATCGATACCCTTAAATTGCGAATTAGCTAGAATATTTTGCACATATTGTAAACAAGATCCAAAATGTAAGAGCGAATTTGTAAATGTAGCTCAATAAATATCCAAATTAGTGCATTAACTAATCACGTGAAAACTAATTCTCTTAAGCTAGCCACATATCATTGTGATGCCAAAAAAAAAAATTTAATAACTGATACATTAGAGAAAGGAAAAGATAAAATTGATCGTGCATGTAAAGTTCTATTTGCTTATGCATATCAGGTAGCAAAGCATGACTTATCTTTTTGTACTTATGAACATAGTTTAGAATTACTTGAGGTCCTTGATTGTGAATGCATTCCTATTGAGATGTATACAAATGATAAGGCATGTGCCATGTTTATACAATATATTAGTGATCTATATTTAAGGCTCAAATTGGTAAGATTAAATTGTCTCCTTTTTTAAGTTTAATGTTAGATGAGTCTACAGATATAGGAAGTAGGCAAAATTTACATTTTGTATATGATGTCTTTGATAGATTAGGCACGTTGAATAGAGTTTTTCAAAGTGATTTTGTGGATGTTACGGCCATAGCTAGTTTTATAAATACTGAAATAAGACAGATGTGACTTTCACAGCATACATGGTTATGGACCACTAGATGGTCCTAGCATGCTCTCAAAGCTTCCATTCGAGGTAATTATTATAGGAGTATTAAAATTTCAAGAAATTTTGATGGATCTGATTTAGATGCATGCATCACATTTCAAAATATATTCGTAAAATCTATTATAGAAAACTTAAAACGACACTTTTGTGATAATGAGATCATAGGATGTTTTAAAGCACGTGCACCATGCTCTTTTCCATCAAAGAAGGAATCTTTTGGGGACTTTGGAAATCCAAAAATAGAGAAATTAGTTGAATTTTATAGAGAAGAAAAGATTAGTTCTACTCGTGAGATGTATGACCCATTAGTTAGGAAATATGAAACAAAAAGAGAGGATCAATACTTTAAGCTTCAAGCCCATTTGAATGGCATGAATGGAGCTTAAAATATACATGGGTTACCATAGCTAGAAATCTCACAATGAGAGAGAAATATCCTATGTTATTACATTGAGATTGGCTAACATTGTATTATTACAGTGTGTAGTATAGCCTCTTGTGAGACAGGTTTTATTTTGATCGAATCAAAGCTACGAAATCACTTGAATGACATTATTTGATATGGCTAATGATGATATTATCTCAATATTTGCTATATGCTAAAGCGAAGAAGAGAATGGGCAGACTCTAGATAATATCCATATTGTATTAGTTATCCTCTCTCTATGCTTAGCTGCACATATAGGGATATATTTACTATATATTCTTTCATTTTGTATAAGGCCTTTTATATATCAATGTTTAATTCTATGTTTATATTGCTTATCTTTTTATCTATGGTTTTGCTATGTACTTGTACACTTATATGATTTTGTTATATGCTACTTTATATATGGTAATAATAAGCATCATGCACATATGCTATATTTTATTTTATTTATGTATATATATCTATAAGTAAACAAATCTATAGATGCACCCACACACACACACACAAACACACAGAGTTTTGTATACGTGTCAATATTGACACATATGTTTTTTTCTTTTTCTAATTCTTATGCTATCTAATATAAGCATCATATTATATGTTGCATGTAATCATATATATATATATATATATATATATATATATATATATATATATATATATATATATATATATATATATATATATATATATATATATATATATATATATTCTTTGTTTTCTTTATCTTATTTATAGACAATAGAGTCCCCAATCCATTCTGAGGCTAAAGTTATGAGGTTCTTTAGAAAACGGGTTATGATTGGATGTTGCCTTGTGAAAAAGGAATGATATAAGCATTAGTCTTTTAAAATCGGCTAACTTCAAGAAATCCCAGACAATCTAAAGGTTAGGGGGTTTTTACATTGGTTCCTAGAAATGTTCTTCGTGAACATTGATCGAGAATTAAACCTCATAACTTTAGCCTCAGAATGGATTGGGGACTCTATTGTCTATAAATAAGATAAAGAAAACAAAGTATATATATATATATATATATATATATATATATATATATATATATATATATATATATATATATATAGCTAAAGTTATGAGGTTCTTTAGAAAACGGGTTATGATTGGATGTTGCCTTGTGAAAAAGGAATGATATAAGCATTAGTCTTTTAAAATCGGCTAACTTCAAGAAATCCCAGACAATCTAAAGGTTAGGGGGTTTTTACATTGGTTCCTAGAAATGTTCTTCGTGAACATTGATCGAGAATTAAAGTAATTTGGGAAAGGGGATCATGCACATTGAAGCAAGTGAAACCAAAGGGCACGTTGTCGTACTGCTACGCGCACACCATGTAAAAAAATCTAGAGTGTGTCTTCCTTTTAGATTTAGAGAGTCGATGCCATTTTAAACATTAGTGTTAGTGTCCATGGTTCAAAAATATTAGATTTTAGTCAATTTTTTATATTCTAGATATTATCTATTGTAAAAAAATCTACAAAACTATAGACAACTTCTAGATTAGGATGACATGTAAAAGAAAGCATGTAGCTTTCAACTAATTTGAGAGGATTTTATGCAAAAAGAGAGATTAGAGAAATCGTGCAACGTGCGATCGCTGTTTTCAGGCAGTGAACAGCACTCTGAAAGTGGGAGATGAAGAAGGAGTGACCTAGCAGGATTCTGGCCATGCGTCTTGGTATTTAACCGCCCTTTCAAAGCATTGGAAAGATCAGATTGGCAATCTGAGCAATGTAGAGGAAGGTATTATTTTGTACACGTTTTTGTCTATTAGAGTTATATTTTCTCATAATGCTAAAAGAAATTGACAAGCTTTATCTTTGTTAGTATTCTTCTATATTTTCTAATTCTTTTTTGAAGTATTCTTCTAGATCTTCAATCTCTTCGAACCCCTTCTCTTCTGTCTACTCCTCTCCTTGAATCTACCTTCACCCTGTTGTCACTTATCTTCAAGAACTTGACTTGAAACCTTCAGCCCTTCTCTTATCTCTATCATCTCTGGAGTCTAAGCTCTTGAACCCCCATACATTCTTCTCTTGCCAAACCCCTGTGGTGACCTTCAGCCCTACGCACTGTGACATTGGTGAACTCGACGTGAAGGTCGGTGTAAGAGAACTCCAAGATGGGGGATTCTTCAGGTGATACTCTACGACAATTGGTGCGCATACTGCAGTAGACTCAACAATAACAAATCCAAATGTTACAACAACAACAACAAAGGCAAGAAGAAGAGAAGATTGATTCCACAGCTATCAAGGCCCTAGAAAAAGTTGGGCGTGAATTAAAACAATTTAATGGTCAAAATGTCTCTGTTTTCATTTGTTTGTATGTCGAGAAAATGCTCTTCTTTGGTGTACCGCAACATGCGGAGCCGTTATTTTGCCAGACTAGCCAAGCATGGTCTTCAAGAAAGAATCCATGGTCTTTTCCAACAAGATGCGAATTGGGTTGCATTAAAAAAAAGCCCTACGCAAAGAATTCTTCTTAGAAGACTCTGGCCTTATGATGAAGAAAAGTTTCACTGAATGGGTTGAAAAACCCAACAAAGGTTTAGCTGCAACAACTCTATACCATGAATTTGAAAGTAAATTTGGACAACTTGATGCTGAAGACCAACAAAGTATGGAAGATCAGAAGATTGAATTATTCCTTAAGGTTGCAGATCCCATTCTGCAAGTAAAGCTTGCTGATCGCCTAGAAGATGCTACCTCCGAATCAGGAGTCAAGACTGCATGGACATATGTTATTGATGCAGTTAACATGATTGCTCGAAGAGAGTGGATGCGACTAAGATTGGGCTCTACTTCAACTTCAACAACTCCATTGATGGAGCTTCTTCCACCTTCAAAATCCCCTATTCCTTTGACTAATCAACCAACTCTTTCTTATTCTGTTCCTTCTAAAAATGATATCATGGATGAACTTATTAAAAGCATGCGTGACCTTCATTTGAATCTTACAGAAATTAGTTCAAAAGTAGAGAAGCTGGATCTCAAAGTTGAAGAATGAGGATGATCATCAACTCAAAGACCCATGAGAGAAGGCTTTAAGAGGCGTTGTATTTAATGCGATAGCCAACAACATGACAAGAGGGAGTGTTCTGCCTTCTGTGAGGTTGAAGCACAGAAGCTCGTCTTTTGGAAAGACGGAAAAATCCATGCAGCTGAAACTGGTCTTCCATTGGAGCCAAATTTTGGTAATGGTGGAATGCAAAAATATTAGAAGATTTAGCTGTAAAGAATGACTATGCAGCAATTGATGCAGCTACCTATGGGCTGCAAATTGAGCCAACTAAATCAAGTTTGAAAGCATGTAAAGCTAATGTGCAATCTAAAGTATGGATGCAAGCAGTAGATCAAATGAAACGTGGTAAAGCAGCCAAAGAAGATTTGGCTAACAGCAGTTAGTGCATTCAAGGAATAACTGGTTGGAAAGAACCGGTAGATTCTTTTTCCACCTTTGCACATTTGGCTGACGTCAATCATAAAGAAGTCTTGATTAAAGAAAAGAGAAGAAGAGAAGATGAACGAGGGCCTTCCTCTTCTAGCCCTCCAAAACGGGTAACTAGAAGAACGCCTGAACAACCAAAGCTTGCTGAAAATATAACCCCAGATCAAGAGATGGAAGATGCGCCACAAATAAAGAAGATAGAAGGAAAGAAGAAAGGCAAGCAGCCAGGCTACAAATTGCAGTCTGACATAGAATCTGCAACCGATCTCAAACGAGTCCTAGAAGAACGAATTCTAGGAAGCAAAATTGAATTCACCTTAGGTGAAATTCTTGGAATTGCCAAACGTGAATTCCATGATGTAATTATTAATGTAATGAAAAGGAAAAGACAATATGCTGGTGATGAAGCTGAAGAAACAGTGCATGCTTTTTTGCAAGTTCTTTGAGTTTTTGTGTAAGATGAAGAGAAGCTAACTTCACAAGGAATTCATCTTGAAGCAGTTAAAGAATTAATTGCAGCAATTGAAGCTGAAGATAAAGAAAACATGAATGTAAAAATTAAAGAAGTGAAAGCTGAAAATGTAATGGTTGGCTGGTCCAAACTAGTTGGGCAGCCAACCTCTCAAAAAGAATGCCGTCTATAGCACATGCATGAGGAGGAAGAGGCTCGGTTCATTCCAAGCAGTCACTACTCCCGTACGCATTGGGCAAGAGCAACAATGGAGACAGTTGTCAAAATTGGAGAAAAAGAAACACCATGTATTGCACTCTTAGACCATGGCTCGGAGATCAACGTCATGGCAAGGAGTCTCTATGAAAGTGGCGGATGGCCCATAGATGTTGATCCAGGATGGCGAATGAGAGCGGCAAACAACTCTTCTGGTGGACATAAAAGACAATTTTCACTTTTTTGTTCAAGACTCTTGTAGTTACCCTATCATTCTTGGGCAACCTTACATTTTTGAAGCCCACTTGGAAACAAAAGCTTTTGATGATGGTTCTTCCTGTGCTTGAATCCAAAGCAAGGATAATGAACGAGTTGTCCAATTTCTTACTGTATGTGTTAACCATCATCGAAACAAAGATCGACTGCGTGATTATCCTGTGCCTCCTAAATGCCTGAGAATTCAAGGGTTTTCGGGCTGCACTACTATAAAAGGAGGCTATGGTAGTGTGTCATGTAAAAAGATTGAACCTCCTTATGCTACAGAAATTGTCTCTAGCAAATTTGTATGTATGTACAGCCAATAGTATGGGCTGTTATAAGTCTCTTTTGGCCATGACTAAGGCTGAAAAAATATTTTTGTCATGTAAAAAGGGAGCTGAAAACTTATGACATGATGGCTGAAAATGAAGATATTTTAGGCATTTTTTTTGGACTGATTACTACTGACACATTGGTTGAAATATATGCAGTTGCTCATGTAGAAAATTAGGCAGAAAATCAGTCCATAGAAGTGTGTACATTGGATTTTTATCAAACAATTCAAGAATTTGTTGAGTAGGAAGACACTGGTTTACTTAACAAGGTTGAAGCGCAAGTGGAGACAAAATACAAGACGGTGGATAAGAAAGTCAAACCTGTGGCAGTCCCACTACCTCCTAAAAGTGAAGGGCTGGCCGATAGGGCAGCAAATCAGTCAAGTCTTTGTGATCCTTTCAACATTGGTTACAAGTTCACATCTGAAAGTATAAAAGAGCTCAAAATAGGTGAAAATTATTTCCTTTCCCTGGCTGAAAAACACTCTTTTATGTAAATGCTAATGAAACATGGAAAAGCTTTTGCATTTCAACCAAGTGAAATAGGCTATGTGGATCCAAATATTGTGGCTCCTATATGGTTATTTTTACGGTCCCACATGTGCCTTGGAACCTCAAGCCTATTCTTGTTCCAAGGGTGCATTTGCCCAATTTACTGGAACTTCTAAATGAAAAGATTAGAATGAAAATTTTAGAACCTTCTTCAACGCCCTACTCAAACTGATGATTTATTGTGCCCAAGAAAAATGGATCTTTACGATTCATTCGAGATCTACAGCCTGTTAATCGTGTTACAATCCGAAATGTTGGTTCGGGTCCAATTGCTGATGAGTTTGCTGAAGCTTTTGCAGGTAGAGCAATTTATTCTATGGGCAATCTATATTCAGGATATGACCAATTTCAGCTTTCATTAGAAAGCCGAGGCATTACCACAATGAAGACACCTCTTGGATTGGTCCGCATGTGCACTCTACCACAAGGTGCAACAAACTTCGTAGCCCATATGATGAATGCCATACACAAAGTCTTAAGGGACTTTATTCCACTACTTAGTCTTCCATTTCTTGATGATGTACCTATCAAGGGATGTGAAGTCAATGAAAAGAATGAGGAGCTTGACGAAGATGGTTGCATGACATTTGTAGTTAACCATATTCATGATTTTGACATGATTTTGAAAAGGAGGGTATTTTTGGAGTAGAAGAAGTCCTAGTGGTCGGTCATCTATGTGGCCCCTATGGACGCAAACCTTCTCCAATCAAAATAGATGCCATTAGCAGAATGCAAGAAAAATGCACAAATGTTTCAGAGGTGAGAAGATTTCTTAGCGCATGTGTATTCTATCTCATATGGATACCACCTTTTGCTCATGTAGCTGAAAATCTTTATCAATTATTAAGAAAAGGCCAAAGATTCTCTTGGGGTAATGAGCATACTCTCACTATGCGTAAATTAAAGAAGCTGTTAATTTCAGCCCCCACTCTCAAAAGGGCTGATTATTCAAATGGTCAACCCATCATCCTTATTGTGAATACAAGTCCCATTGGGATAGGATGGGTTGTTGGCCAAGAGGATCTTGAAGGTAACAGGTATGCAATTCGTTTTGGAGCAAAAGTTCTCAATGAACGTCAAAGAAGGTATGTATAGGTAAAAAGGGAATTGTGGGGAGTTGTAACATCATTAAAGTGTGATCGTGAATACTTTATAGGTGCTTCCATAGTGGTAGAAACTGATTGTCTTCCACTCTTGGGCATGATTGCCAACTGCTCTACACCTGACATTGCTATGCTAAGATGGATTGCATATATTAAATCTCTCAACCCCGAATTAAAGCATATTGCAGGAAAGGCGAATCCAGTTGCTGACATGCTATCACGTGAAAGATATGACAATGAAGAAGAGCTGATGGAAGAAGATGAAGCTCAAGAATCTATACTTCCTGAATTTCATTCCATTGCTGCTGAAAATACATTTTCAGTTACTGCATATACTTGTCCAAAGTTGAAAACAACATGATGGTCAACTAGAAGCCAGCATGTTCATTGCATTGCTCAAGTTCTAGTTCATTTCCTTGAAGAAGATTGGCTGAAGATCGGCCAATATTTGAGCACAATGAAGAAGAAGGAGACTTGGACTGATGAGGAGTTTAAGCATATCAAGAGGAAAGCTTATGGCTTTTTTCTTAAAGAAGGACATCTATGGAAGCACGCAAAGAAGAAGAAAGGAGCGCATGTCCGAGTTTTAGGTAACAAAATATTACAACAACGGGTAATGAATGAATTTCATGAAAGCCTGTGGGCTGGCCATAGAGGCATATGGGGAACCTTTAGTAAAGTCAAAGAAAAATATTGGTGGCAAAACATGTATCAGGACATAGCACATTTTGTTGAAACCTATTATGTGTGTCAAATGTATTCTATGGTTATGCATCGAGATGGGTTACAACTAACTTATCCCTTGTCTATACATTATAGATGGGTTATTGATCTTGTAACCATGCCTATAAGATATATGGAATATGCAGTATTTAGTGCTTACAAGAGAGTATCTAACCAATCAAGTTGAAGGAAAAGCCTTAACAATCAAATCCACTCAAGTTGTTCGTCGTTTTTTGCTTGAAGAAGTGTTTTGTAAATATGGTTGTGTGGGTAAAGTAACTGCAGATAGAGGAGAGTTGGATGCTGATGAGGCACGCAACTTCTTTGCTCAATTGGGTATTAAGTTGGCTTTAACATCAGCCTACAACCTTGAAGGCAATGGAAAGAGTGAGAGAGGTCATCAACCTATTCTCAAAGCTCTAGCAAAGTCTTGTAGAGGAAAGATCAAAGAATGGCCTAAAATGCTACCTTTTGCATTATGACCGGACTACTCACAGTTCAGTGATTGGCTATATGCCAGTTGAACTTATGCATGGACAATAACCAATTATTCCAATTGAAAAATCTATTCTCACATGGAGTCTTCTACCTTGGGAGGAAGGCATTAGTAGAGAAGAGTTGCTGACTTTGCGTATATGGTAGCTAGAAAGAAGACTTGAAGATGTTCAAGCAGCTATTGAGAAGCTAAAGACAACAAGACTAAAGAACAAAAGAAGATTTGATAAGTGACATCGACTTCGGCCAAGAGCAATTCAAGAAAATGACTGGGTGCTTGTCTATGACAGTAGCTTAAATAATCAATACAGTGCTTCTAGGAAGATGGTGAAGCGTTGATTTGCCTATATATGGTAAAGGTCATTCATGACAATGCCACATATTCATTGGCTGAATTAGATGGAGCAAGCATGAAGATACCCATAGTTGGAAAAAGAATCAAGCTCAAACGAAGAGAAAGTTCAACATATGAGCTAGAAGACTCGAATATAATTCAAGATCATAAAGACATAGAGGAAGAAGAAGAGGCAGAATATGAAGACATTGACATGGCAGAAGATACTTCTTCTGACACTGTAAATCCGTAAGAATTTGGCACATGCCAAAGGATGTGCAAGTTAGGAGGGGGTGGATGTCGTGCTGCTACGCGCACACTGTGTAAAAAAATCTAGAGTGTGGCTTCCTTTTAGATTTAGAGAGCCAATGCCATTTTAGACATTAGTGTTAGTGTCCATGGTTCAAAAATATTGATTTTAGTCAATTTTTTATATTCTAGATATTATCTCTTGCAAAAAAATCTATAAAACTATAGACAACTTCTACATTAGGATGACATGTAAAAGAAAGCATGTAGCTTTCAGCTAATTTGAGAGGATTCTATGCAAAAAGAGAGATTAGCGAAATCGTGCGATGTGCGATCGTTGTTTTCAGGCAGTGAACATCACTCCAAATGTGGGATATGAAGAAGGAGTGATCTGGCAGGATTCTGGCTAGGTGTCTTGGTATTTAACCCCCCCTTTCGGAGCCATTGGAAGAATCAGATTGGCAATCTGAGTAGCATAGAGGAAGGTATTATTTTGTACACGTTTTTGTCTATTAGAGTTATATTTTCTCATAATGCTAAAAGAAACTAACATGATTCATCTCTGTTAGTATTCTTCTATATTTTTGAATTCTTTTTTGAAGTATTATTCTAGATCTTCAATCTCTTCAAACCCCTTCTCTTCCGTCTACTCCTCTCCTTGAATCTACCTTCACCCTGCTGTCACTTATCTTCAAGAACTTGGCTTGAAACCTTCAACCCTTCTCTTATCTCTACCATCTCTGGAGTCTAAGCTCTTGAACCCCCATACATTCTTCTCTTACCAAACCCCTATGGTGACTTTCAACCCTACGCGCTGCGACAACGTATAGTTATTCGACTATGTTAGGATGGCCATATATTATTGCAATGAGGATGGAGACTAAAGTGCTTAGTGATGAATGAGCATATGCTCGTGTTAGAAGTAGAGATGGCAAAAGAGCAATAAAGTTTTTGGTGCGCAGATCGGTCGCAGATAGCTCACGTGGTGAATCCCAGAAGGTCCCCAAGAACAAAGTACTCTACTTTTTAGCACAAAAACCCATGTAAAAGCAAGCACGACATGAGACAAGAGACAAATTGGGTTCAATCTCCCCCATGCCTTGTGTGAGCGCTTCACAAAGCATGTATTTAATGTATATTTCCAATCTTTATGCTCAAAAATAGCCCAATTACAAAAATATGACAAGCTTTTAGCTTTTGAGTTTGCTTTCTACCAAAAATAGGAAAATAAAGCTAATGGACGGTGCCCATAGGGTCTGGCACGCCCAATCTCAATGTCCAAATAGAAATAACATATCCAAGCGCATAAGCGCATACAAAATAATAATAAATAATCGATGTCTCTATAGACATAACAAAATATAGGCGTGGCGCCTATCAAAATATAGTCCAAAGATCGAAAAACCCGCTAGACTCCAATGCTTTCCTCCGCCACTGCTGCTATCTCTACACATCAACTGAAGCATTCACAATCGTTAGTAAAATAACACAATTAAACCGACAAAAGTGAATACCTAGCAGTCTTCAGCTACATAAATAAATCAACTGGTTAGAAATAAATCCTAACCTTAATTTATTACGAGTGCGCACTCTAAACTCATAAACGTTTATTAATTTAATATGCATTTTGCGGAATCACCCGCTATGGAATCACCCATGTACACACTAAATTAATGAAACGCCCGAAAAGGACAGACGTCCCCATCAACTTCTCGCACAAAGAATCCTCTTTGCGTATGAGCCCCGGTCATCTAAGTTTACGGAATCCACCGTAAAACCTCACGGAATCCACCGTGGAATATGCCTCCTGGCATCATACGGGCCACCGTAAAACCTCACGGAATCCACCGTGGAATATGCCTCCTGGCATCATGCCAGGAGGCATATTCCACGGTGGATTCCGTGAGGTTTTACGGTGGATTCCGTAAACTTAGATGACCGGGGCTCATACGCAAAGAGGATTCTTTGTGCGAGAAGTTGATGGGGACGTCTGTCCTTTTCGGGCGTTTCATTAATTTAGTGTGTACATGGGTGATTCCATAGCGGGTGATTCCGCAAAATGCATATTAAATTAATAAACGTTTATGAGTTTAGAGTGCGCACTCGTAATAAATTAAGGTTAGGATTTATTTCTAACTGGTTGATTTATTTATGTAGCTGAAGACTGCTAGGTATTCACTTTTTTCGGTTTAATTGTGTTATTTTACTAACGATTGTGAATGCTTCAGTTGATGTGTAGAGATAGCAGCAGTGGCGGAGGAAAGCATTGGAGTCTAGCGGGTTTTCATAGACAGGATGGATAGGTAATTGTCCTCGAAATGGTCTCAATAAACTAATATGAAATGTATTATGAATTTTCCAATGTGATGGCAGTTCTAACTTGAATGCATTGTCATTAATCTTATGAATGATTCTAAATGGTCCATAGAATCTAGGGGCTAATTTAACAACTGGATGTCTATCTACACTTTGCAGTCTACGCTTTTCTATTCTAAGCCAAACATAATCATCAACTTTGAAATTCATAGCTTGTCTTTTCTTGTTGGCTTGTTTGGTATATGATTGTTGGGCTTTAGCAATCATATCCTTGACCTCATCAAAAATAGTGTTATGCATAACAGCAATATCATCGGCACTTTGTATTCTATTAGACAAAGAGGCAACAGGTGTAGATAATCTATATCCATAAATAACTTCAAAAGGTGCTTTCTTTGTAGATGTGTGCGGTGTATTGTTATATGCAAACTGTAATAAATGTAAATGAGTATCCCATGTCTGAGGTTTAGAGATAGTGTATGCACGTAAAAGATCTAGAATGGTGCTATTTGTGGCTTCTGTTTGTCCATTTGTTTCTGGATGAAATGCAGATGAGAAATCAATCTTTGTGCCTAGATTTGCAAACAGTGTAATCCAAAAATTATTACAAAATCTAGAATCTCTATCTGAAATAATCACTTTCGGCAATCCATGGTTAGTAAAAACAATTTTTAAAAATAACTGTGCTGCTTGTGATGCTGTTAAAGTTTTCTTACATGCAATGAAATATGCTTGCTTACTAAATCTATCTACAATTGTCCAAATCATGTCATGGTTAGATTTAGTATTTGGTAAGCCAGTAATGAAATCCATAGATATATGTTCCCAAGGTTTAGATGGAATAGATAAAGGCATTAATAACCCATACTGTTTACCATGATGTCTCTTTATTCTTTGACAAATCAGACATTCAGAAACAAAATTAGATACATCTGCATCCATATGCGGCCAATAAAAATCTTCAGTTAACATGCGTAATGTAGAGATGATACCTCTATGACCTTGATATGGGGGACAATGAATTTCATTCAAAACAAAAGATCAGAATGGAATAGTAACACACAGTCTCTTTTCAAAGAACATGAATCCATCATTATATGATAATGAATCAACAGGAATGAAATTATTTTGAACTAATTTTTGCCAATCAGAATGAAAAGTAATATCCTGATGATATGTATCTTTCATAGCAATCAAAGAATCAAAAGATATGATAGATATATTATGAATTGCAGGTCTTCTACTTAATGCATCAGCAACTACATTTTCTTTTCCAGGTTGGTATTGAATGATAGGATGGAAACTTTGAATGAATGAAGCCCATTTGATATGACGATCAGAAATTTGGGGTTGGCTAAGTAGATGTCTAATGCTTTGCTGATCGGTCTTTATCATGAATTCTGAACCCATTAAATAATGCTTCCATTGTTTTAATGCTTGTACAACTGCTAAGAGTTCCTTGTCATAAGCGGAATATTTAAGCTCAGAGGGTTTCAGTTTAGAACTAGAATATGCTATTGGATGGTTGTCTTGCATTAGCACGGCTCCTATTCCTAATCCGCTAGCATCAGTCACAACTAAAAAGAATGGTCTATTAAAGTCAGGCAATTGTAGGACAGGGGCATTGGTCAATGCACGTTTAAGTAAATCAAAGGATTTCTGCTGGTTTTCAGTCCATTGATAAACAATGCCTTTCTTAAGAAGTTTGGTCAGTGGTAAAGCAAGTAATGAGAAATTACGTACAAACTTTCTATAGAAACTAGCAAGACCAAGGAATGAGCGTAATTCATGTACATTTTTAGGAATAGGCCAATGCAATATTGCGTCAATTTTCTTAGGATCAACTTTTATTCCTTCTTTTGATACAATATGACCTAGATATTCTATTTCTGTCTTAAAGAATTCACTCTTGTCAGGATTTGCAAACAATTGATTTTCTTTCAGTAATTGAAAAACTAATGATAAATGCTCATAATGCTCTTTTTCACTTTGACTGAACACTAAAATATCATCAAAGAAAACAATCACACAATATTGATATTTTAGAAAAATACGGTTCATCATTCTACTGAAAGTGGCAGGTGCATTAGTTAATCCAAATGGCATGACTAAGAATTCGTAATGGCCAAACTGTGTCCTGAATGCAGTCTTAAATATGTCGGATCTATCTAACCTCACCTGATGATATCCAGATTTAAGGTCAATTTTACTAAATATAGAAGATCCTTGCAGTTTGTCCATAAGGTCATCAACTCTAGGTATAGGATACCTATTCTTTACAGTGATCTTGTTTAATGCTCGGTAGTCCATACACATCCGATAAGTATTATTCTTTTTCTTGACTAAGAGCACAGGTGCACCGAATGGAGAACTGCTAGGGCGAATTAAACCTCTATTTAGTAATTCTTCTACTTGACTCTGGATTTCTTTTTGCTCTATTTGATTGTGCCTGTATGGGGCTTTGCAAGGTGGTTGTGTGCCAGGTATTAGGTCAATCTTATGGTCTTCTGGACGTGATGGAGGTAAACCTGGTGGTAGGTCTTCTGCAAAACAATCCTTAAAATATGCAAGAAATTCCTTATGCCTAGGGTGCATATGAGTTTCTTTTGCGTGCAATTCATTCACCCAAATGAGATATGATTTAGTGTTCTTGCGTAGTGCACGTTTTGCTTGAGTATGCGAAAGCAGTGGAAACATATGAGATGCATGCATACCAAATAATGTAATAGATTTTCCTTTAAAATTAATATTCATTGTGTGTGTGGAATAATCTATATTGGGATTATGTTGATGTCTCCATGGCATTCCTAGAATAATGTCGCTAGACTGTAATGGGACAACTAAGAAATTTCTTCTTTCAATATATGGACCAATTTGAATTTCTAAATTTTGAACTTCTTGTGTGCCATTGTACCTAGTGCCTAAAAATGCAGCTTTTATGCGATAGTGCGTAGGTACTGTATGCAATTTCAATTCCTTTACCAATTTTGCTGAAATAAAGTCATGGGTACTTCCGTCATCATGTAATATAATTCTTTCTTTTCCATGCACCATACATTTCATAGTCAACAATGAATGTGATGTAGGCATACCTGGTAAAGGGTCGGAAGTAGTAGTAGGATCATCTTCTTCTTCAGTGAAATCCGGCATATCCTCATGCTCGTCTTCGTCCATAGCTCCAAGGTAGTTGATATGTGCTGATGGCTTCTTTGAATGACAATTTGCTGCGAGATGGCCTGGCTGGTGACACTTGTAGCATACGATGGGCTTGGCTTTGGTCACATTATTTGCAATGGCTGGGAGTCTGGGTATATTTGGATTTGCTTGAGGAATAGGCTTAGGATTTGGATTGACAGTGGATGGTAATATAGGTGGTTTAGGCCAATTCTTGCGGAAAGATGGTGATGAAAAACGACCTGGATTAAACCTTCTGAAATTTGAATTGAATTGTTTAGATCCATAATTACCGTTTGCTTGGAATGGCTATGGTCGTCGATCTCTTCCGCGTAACTTATCTTCAGTGTCGTGAGCTAAGGAGATGGCGTCTTCAAGGGTAGCAGGCTTGAACATATTCACCTCAGCGTAGTAATGTCCAAGAAGTCCAGACATGTACTTCCGCTTATGTGTCGTCTCTGGTACGTCTTCAAGCATGCGTAGCTATAAGAGTGCATTCCAAAAACGCTCTGTATACTGTGGAATAGGCTCACAATCGCGCTGTTGGAGTAAATCCCATTGCTTGATAGCCTTCTCATGAAATTGCGGTGGTAGAAAATTTTGCATGAACTTCTTCTTGAAATCTTCCCATGTAGCAGGACATTCTATGCTCTTGCGGACTACAGTCCACCAAAGTGATGCTCTATCTATCAGATGATTAGTAACACACTTGATTTTATCTTTCTCAGGATAAGTTTCCTCATGGAAATAGTCATCAAACTGGCTAATGAATGATAAAACAGTCTTTCCTTCTCTTATGCCATTGAAAGTGCGAAACTTGAAACTTCGTTTACTTATCTTGGATTCCTTGCGAATGGTTTGTGCTTCAAGAGTGGCGTCGATGGTACGGCGAATCAGATCTTCAGCTTGAGGTTCTTCTTTATCAGTGGACGCTCCTTGTAGCTTTGTCAATTGCGCTTGCAAAGCTTGCCTAGCTCTTCGCTCTTCGTCCAATTGTAGCATGATAAGATCCAGCTTTTGTTCCATGGTAGGCTCGGGTAGATCGTCTTCAGCCATAGGATCATCCATATGTGGGGTAGTCATCCTGTAAAACTCAACAAACCTTTCTCACTCAAAATCAGTTAGCGGGATGAGCATAGCTCAAATTTGGGGTTACAAGGCTATGTATTTTTGGGTATTTTCTTCTTCAATTTTCAGAAATTCTGAAATATTTCTGTCTCCGTTTGCTGAAAGTACTTCAACGAACTTGCAGATAGGTAAAACAGCTTGTTGCGAATAACTTTCCAGTTCAGAGTTTTTGCAAACGAACAAGTCTTCTAGGAGTTTTAAGCACTAGTCAGTTCTGATTTAGTCTGACTTGCAGAGTTGCAGACTTAACAGACTTGCAGAGTTGTGAACTTGCTGGACTTAGCCGATTTGCAGAACTTGTAGGACTTGATTCCAAGTGACTTACTGAACTTGACTTCTGTAGTGCGAGACCCGGAGTATTTTGACTTCTCTGCCCTATAGAACTTGCAGAGTATAGTGTGTCTTAAGCTTAATTGGACTTAGTAATTAAGCTTAATAGCTTAATTGGTGGACTAGCAGGCCGCCGTTTTTGAATCGTGAGGGGGGGGGTCCGTTTTTTTCCGCGCGTGATTTTCGGGGGCTCTCTTGTTGATCGATTTGAAGATTTGAACCTCAATAAGCTTCTTAAGCTTTGTATTAAGCTTTTAAACTAAGCTTTTTGAAGAAATAGATATGGCTTCTTACTGTTTTATCACGACTTGTTCATGGAGTTGAGGGAGTGGTCCTCCGCCTGCAGAGATTGGTCCTTCGCGATCTGACAGTGGAAATAGGGGTTCTTGATCGCCAGAAGTCTGCCTGTATCGACGGTTCGCGACGAGATTGACTGTAGAGGCCGTTTGTTCCTGGAGCTCCGCCTTCGCCCGAGATTGGTAGCGATTGGAAGCCCTTGATCTCTGCTCCGCTCTGATACCACTGGTGCGCAGATCGGTCGCAGATAGCTCACGTGGTGAATCCCGGAAGGTCCCCAAGAACAAAGTACTCTACTTTTTAGCACAAAAACCCATGTAAAAGCAAGCACGACATGAGACAAGAGACAAATTGGGTTCAATCTCCCCCATGCCTTGTGTGAGCGCTTCACAAAGCATGTATTTAATGTATATTTCCAATCTTTATGCTCAAAAATAGCCCAATTACAAAAATATGACAAGCTTTTAGCTTTTGAGTTTGCTTTCTACCAAAAATAGGAAAATAAAGCTAATGGACGGTGCCCATAGGGTCTGGCACGCCCAATCTCAATGTCCAAATAGAAATAACATATCCAAGCGCATAAGCGCATACAAAATAATAATAAATAATCGATGTCTCTATAGACATAACAAAATATAGGCGTGGCGCCTATCAAAATATAGTCCAAAGATCGAAAAACCCGCTAGACTCCAATGCTTTCCTCCGCCACTGCTGCTATCTCTACACATCAACTGAAGCATTCACAATCGTTAGTAAAATAACACAATTAAACCGACAAAAGTGAATACCTAGCAGTCTTCAGCTACATAAATAAATCAACTGGTTAGAAATAAATCCTAACCTTAATTTATTACGAGTGCGCACTCTAAACTCATAAACGTTTATTAATTTAATATGCATTTTGCGGAATCACCCGCTATGGAATCACCCATGTACACACTAAATTAATGAAACGCCCGAAAAGGACAGGCGTCCCCATCAACTTCTCGCACAAAGAATCCTCTTTGCGTATGAGCCCCGGTCATCTAAGTTTACGGAATCCACCGTAAAACCTCACGGAATCCACCGTGGAATATGCCTCCTGGCATCAATTTTTGACTATGTGTGTCAATCATCCACAAAATAGGGATACTCTCAAGGATTACCTAGTGTCATGAACTGTCAAGCAATTTAAGGGTTTCTAAAAGGCATTGCTATAATGTGAGCCTTTGATAGTGCTGTCTAGAGGACATTCTTGCCTGTTGATGAAGCAAAAAATGTTTTTACTACTACTGGTTTTCATGTATGGATAACAAACAATTCGAGAAGATTCAAAAGGGTTGAGACCATTGTACATACATAAAATTGAAAAAGAGCTTAGAAAATATGGGGTTTTGGCTATAGATGACTGCATTTCACAACTGTTTGATGGGATGGTTTTTGTTGATACTATGGTTGAAATTACAATAGTCATTAATGTAGAAAATGTGGTGAAAGCTATGCCTTACAGGTATGCACCTTGGATATCTACGAAGCCATAGAAGGATATACATGCAAATAATATGGGTGAAGCACTTGTGGAAAGAAAGTACAAGTTAGATAAAAAGATTAATCTAGTCGTTATGCCTTTACCCCCTTGCAGTAATAAGATGTTTGAGATAGTGTTAGAGCATCCAAGTTTAAGAGATCCAGGGGGGAGCATCTAGGTTTTGTGTATGCTTTCTATGTGTTTACAATATGGCCTTTTGACCCTAGAAGAGGTTATGCATGCATGTTATAGTAGTTAGTAATTTAGGCCAAATTTACTATTTTTAAAAATTATTCTAAATAAGAGAGGTTTTATGATGGGTGACACTTTCAAGATGGGCTTTTACACTTTGGGAAAGAGGCTTACCAAGTTTGGTTGTCATCTAAGTCAATATGCAAGAGTTACAAGCTTTGGAAGATCAATGTCTGACTAAGACTATGCACAAGAAAAGAGAGTTGCTACCTTCACAGAATTGTTTTGGGGCAAAATATTGTAGAATTTGATCCTGGTGTCTTCATGAAAGTTGCATATTGAAAGTGGAGTTATAATTTTATAGCAAAAAACTTGGCAATCTGAGTTATGGATCAAAAGTTATGAATAGATTTCTACAAGGTGGTCCTAATTGACAATTTTCAAAGCAGAAAGTGATTAACCTTGATGGGTGCAAAGTAAGCAGGGAGTGATTAAACCTTGATGGGTACAATGTAAGTAGGGAGTGATTAACCTTGATGGGTATAAAGTACTATCATCGACATTTGGATGATAATGCCACATGTAAGTAGGGAGTGATTAGCATTGATGGTTACAAAGTGTTGTCACTAATATTTGGATAATAATGGCACATGTAAGTGAGATTATATAAAGCTGAGGATGCTTATTGCAAGCAAACGGATCAAGATCTTCAAAAGACATGAGGCTAATAAATATGAGGTATAGGATCTAAAGACATGTACAGCTCATGCCACTAATGAAGAAGAGGATGAGGATGGAATGGAGGTGGAGGATGAGGGCTCTAAACTTGCACATGACAAAAAGGATGGTACATACCAAAGGATGTGCAAGTTTACTAGGGGTGGATGTCATGGCACTGCGTGCCCACTTAGGAAAAACTTATGGGTTTCCTTTAAATACCAAGATTGCACCCATGTTTCATCACGAGTGATTGACAAGAATAATGAGAGTTATTCATGCCTTGACAAGAGTATGATAGGAAGTATGAGACAAGTTAAGTTTTGCCAAGTGTATGACGGTGGAGACATGAACTGCCGATGACCTATCAAGTCCTTGGTTGCAAAGTCTATGCAAAAGAAGTGTCCAATTGAGTTAGAATATTTAGTTTTACTAAAGAAAGTGTGAACCTCCATTCTCAAGGGTCCTAGGGACAAGTCAAAGTGATCATGCGAGTGTCCATGCCTAAGAGTAAATGGCAAAGGAGAGAATTACCCTTCCATTCTTATTGTGGCAGGAAAAAAGGCACTGACTTCCAGTGTGAAAAGGAGGTAGACTACATGGATATGGAGGTGCCATCATTGCTATATTGGATCGGAAGAAATCTCCCCATAACAAACATGAACTATGGGTGTCAAACACTGAGGAGAAAGGGAGCCATCAAAGCTTGATGTGGGAGGGTTTAGTGATGGTTTTATGGGCTAAAATAAAGTAGGTTGCTATTGTGATTTTGGGAATTTCAAGGTAGTAATACTGCTATTCATAATGTTGACAAATTTGAATGCTTCTTGGTCATGCTCTCAAGCATCAGATAGCTAATAAACACTAAGAAAGTGTAAGGATTGAAGGGAGAGAGTACTGAATGCCTCTTGAAAGGGATGCAAGAGATGCAAGAGAGAAGAGCACACACAATGTAGGTGCTGCCAACAATGTTATGACAGCCTTATTGCGCTTTCATATATATATCAATAAAGAATATGGGTGGTCACTGTACACGGGCAGACCCAAGGGCCTTTTACCCCAGCAACCTCCCACTAAAAGGCCAATGGGCCAAGGAGTGAAAAAACAAAACAAAAGAAAAGAGACAAGGTGAGGAATCATGACATCTCACCCAATGCCCAATCAAAAAGCGAGCTGTGCAATAAGTGTTGGGAATCTCCGATTCCAAGACATCCAGGAGGCAAGTGATTCCGCAGCTCCATACAATGGAGCAATCCAACACAACTCAGGAGTGCAAGGCTATACATCACCATCATCAGAGTAGCGCATTGCATCAATGTGGTGCATACAAGACAGCGGAGAGCATCCAAACTCTCCAGAGTCAATCACTGAAAGAGGGCCAGCATCCCGGTGGGGTCTCAAGACAATATGCGGCCTCAGCGAAGCAAAAGACTGACATACGATTGTAGAATCAACCATAAAGAGCATTGAACGCGCATCAAGAGGCCTGAGAGGTGTTTGTGTCTCATAAAAGACAGCATGACGGCTGCATAGAACCTGCTGGGCATCTAAATCCCAAAACTTGTAAGCCATAAAGGCACCATCTCCATAACCAAGGAGTATGCATCTACGTGACATAGGCTCATGTGGCATACTGGCATATGCTTGGCAACTAAACATCCTCAAGTGATCATAGGAGGGTCTCATGCCACTCCATGCCTCATGCGAAGTAATAATATCCAAAGAGAAACACGACGTCCAATTAACCAAGTAGACTGCCGTCATAAGGGCCTCAACCCAAAAGCCATAAGACAACCTAGCTATGGTAAGCATAGAAGCAACCTTTGCCTATAAAGTGAGGCACATGCCATGAGCAATTCCATAATACCATGGGCATAAGAAATCAATGCCATATTGCTAATAAGAGATCTGTAAGCTGGGAGAGATAGCATGACTATCATAATCCATCTGCAAGCATGAGGCCTACTACTAGCAAAATCCATAAACCGGTCAAGCATAGTAACAACATCCTCAATCCGTTCCAAAGGGTAAGCCCAAATACAATGGGTAGAATGATCCATGAAGGTCACAAAATACGACGCTCCACCAAGTGACTGGGAAGGCATAGGTCCATATACTGCAACATGGACTAGATCTAGAGGAGCATGCCTCACACGATTGCCATAAGCCAAAGAGGCTCTGCACGGACGATGAGTACAATGAGGGTAAGTAGCATGGGAAAGAGCAAGCAATAAGCCCATATCACATAAAACATCCATCTTAGTGTGTCGTACATGGCCTAGGCGTCAATGCCATAACAATGCATGTGGTATCTGTGTAACTGCAACCATAGAATCTCCCACATGAGAGACATGCACTACATGATCATGCCATATCTAGCACCTCTGCCCAATACCAATCAACCACGATGGATTTTCCATGAAGTATCCCCAAGAGAAACATAATATCTTGCACCATGCAACTGACCGACAAAGATCAAGCTCTTACTGAGCGTAGGTATATGCAAGACATCACGGAGCATAAGAGAAGACCCGTTTGGCAAAGCCAAGTGTATATCCCCTATACCAATAACATGAAAATCCTGCTCAAGGCCCAAAGAAATACATCCATCAACCTCCCTGCAAGAAGAGAACCAAGCTCTATGGGAAGTAACATGACAAGATGCCATACTATCTAAAAGCCAAGCAAAGGTATAGATCGTATCACTGAGCAAGTAATTTGCAGGGTAACATGATGCCAGGAGTCTAGGCTCAGCTGCATCATCATGGGTAACTACATGCACCATACCACTATCAACAGTGGTCTCACCTACTATATCGCTGACTCTGCTCACATGTCTAGTGTGGTGCAATCTTTTCTGCTCTCTAATCCACTTGAAGCATTTGCGATTCACATGCCCTGTCTTTCCACAATGAAAGCAAATGGAACCTGTAAAACCTGTAGAAGAGGACAACTGCTCTGTAATAGCATGAGTAGGGCTATCCAATACATCCAAGGAGCTCAAAGAATCAGGGGAACTCTCATCAGAGAGAACATGCTCATCAAGAGGACTGTCTGCATGACTAGAAGAGCTAGAAGTCGTCATAGCATATTGCAAAGGGGACTCATCCAAACCAGAAGGGGAGAACACAAAGGCATCAACCACCACGGATGCAAAAGCTCCCACACAGACAAGCCTAGCAGACAAAAGCATGACATATCCAACCACTGTAGCTCACAGCCATAAAAGCATAAGCATGCCTCGGAGCCATAAATTCATAAGCATCCCCGAAACATAGGAGTATACATAACTTTGCAGTGTCTCATACCATGTACTGACATACATGTCCAGCCAAGAACGGCAATTGGCAAATAAACCTGCAAGAAGCAAGCTCCAATAAAAGCCTAAATATATGTGTAAAAGCACCCAGGTAAGAGGCTATGTAAAATACATAGCAGCAGACCATGTGCATACATGGGTGGCCATAAAGATCAACTACTCCCTGACATACATGGGCAATAGCAGCCCAAATAGCATAGATGCCATACAACAAAGAAGCTGGTGGACGGCCATAACTGTAAATCCCAAGCACTATCCAAGTCCACTGATCAGTAAGTATCCTACATATCAAATGCAAACGAGCAATCACAGCTCAATAGGCAACTGCCAAAACACCGAGTAGCTGGGAGTACCCCATGACCAATAGGCATAACCCAACTATAGCATAAATAGCTTCAGGCCTGAAGTTTCCAGCAGCATATAACCTCTGTAAACTGAGCAAATCAGTGCTCAATCCAAGCTCAAATCCATAGGCAAACCATAGGCATACATTCCCATATGTATAGGCACCAACTGGGCATAATCGGGCATTAAATGCCAAGATCTGTAAGCATAAAATTGAAATAACAGGTGGCTGCCCTGTTTTGGACAGATCTGGACTGTTCAAAACAGTCAATGGCTGAGCTAAATCAGCTCCAAATGCGTCTCACATAAGAGACGTAACATCCACAAGTGATCCGGTATCAATAGACATCAGTAGAAGCATCACATAAGCCATAGACATACAAATACATGCTATCTCAGACCTGAAATCTGTTGTAGAATATTCTATCATCAGAATTTGGCAAATCTAACATCACCATCGCGCTCGGAGCATGCCAAAACCCCAACTTAGACTCTTACATTGCCTGAATCGGGTTCTGAATGCCCGAGATATGACAAAAAGAGTGATTTTTGAGCCATTTTTGCAAACAGGCGCAAATAAAACATGAGCATGCTGTTGTACTTGAGGGGCCAAATCAGGGTGGGTAAGGGATAAGCAAGAGCCCAATGAAGGCCTACAATAGGCCTACACAAGCCTAGGACAAGTCCAAGCAAGAGGTGAAGAGAACAAGCTTCAATGATGGAAGCTATGGCTGCCTCTTTATGAAACCATGTTGTTCATGTCAAAGAATGGCTGAGAACTGAGTGAGAAGCAAGCTCTCATACCTCATGTAGATGTCGGGAAGAGCTCGTGAAGGAGTGGCTCTGATACCTGTTGAAAGGGACACTGGAGAGAAGAGCACACACAATGTAGGTGATGTCAACAACATTATGACAACCTTATTGCACTTTCATATATATATGAATAAAGAATATGGGCGGTCACTGTACACGGGCAAAAGCCCAAGGGCCTTTTACCCCAAGACCTCTTAGGACTGATTTAAATCAATTTACTAATGTTAAAGAAGACATCTCAAGGCTGAATTTCCTTCATATCTTCATGCATGGTATGTGGGATGAAGAGAGGAGTTTTAGGACTATCATGAAGGGTTTCTAGGTAGCCAAGGATAGGGCATGAGTGCTCTAGCTATTCTTCTTCAATCTTCACAAGGAATTCCTTGATTTATCACTCAAGAACTGGGCTAAATATTCCCTATCTTTCAAGGATGAGTTTTGGCTATCATAAGACGGATTGGAAGCTTCTTTGGGCCCTAAATAACAAAGTATAGGAGTGAAAAGAGTGGGGCAGCTTTCTACCCATAGAGTTTTTGAGCTCTAACAATAATTTCACGGTCATCTCTTGGGTGCATATCATTCACTATCATTGGGGAATGCTTTGTCATTGTTTGAGACCAAGTTTTAGGAGGATTTGGATTAACATATGAATCATTATTTGATGTTGTAATAAACAATAAATTCAAGGATGATGTGGTATCTTGGTGCCCATACAAGGATTTGATAGGATTCAATGCTTCCTACTACTACTTGGTATAGTGTCCGGATGGTATGAGCTACCTCATGCCACATAGATACATGAGTAAAACATGAATCTTGAAGTCTATGTGAATGCTTAGAGTTTATGTAGAGTAGGGATTTGATGTAAGACATGGTATTTTTTTGTGCTATTGATGACTAAGAGGGTTTGGGCAATTGTCCCATTATAAGGGTTTAAATTGTTACTTGCAATGCATATATTGGCCTTGACTTGTTGTGGTATGTTTGGGATCTAGTAATTCATAAATCTTTTTATTCTTTCTCTCCCTACTCATTGCATCCCTTTCGTCCTAAACTCCTATGGTTAGGCCTTCATCCCTACAAGCTCCAAATTTGGTGAATTCAACATGAAGGCCATTGAAAGGATTGTAGACATGGGAGATTCATGAGGTTTTGGTTCTTCTTTAATATCTAGTGATGATATGAGATAGGTGCTATTGCTACTATAGCAATAGTGGCAACAACAACAAAGACGGAAAGACTCTAAGAAGCTTGATACTATGGCCATAAATGCTTTGCAGGTAGTTGAGCATGAATTGAAGCAGTTTAATGGTCATAATGTATCAGCTTATGTGCAAATGTATACATGTGTCCATTGGATGAGTGAGTTCAAACCTTGGGTACATCATGGAGCCCCTTCCCACCAAATGCTTTGATGGGAAGAAGAGAATTCCAAGAGTGCAAAATAGTCTCTATGGTGGGACTACAAAATATGCAAACCAAAAGTAGGGATATAAATGTAGAAGCACAGAAAAAGGTTATTAGAAGCCTCATTGGCTCTTTACGATTGGATGAAAGCTCATAGCATTATAGGAAATCTCAAAGCACCTACATTTTTGAAGGTGCCAAAGAACACATGTTAGTGCTTTGAAATCCTCGCACCCCTTTGGCACTATGGTCTGATATATCCATAATGGCTTTTGTAGCACAACTCTGAAGATATCAATCAAAAGGCTCTAATTTGGCTTCAATTGGTATGTTTAGGCTCTAATAATTTAGAAATTCTCTTTCTTTTTATTCTTTCTCTCCCTACTTTCTACATCCCTTCCATCCTAAACCTTTATGGTTAGGCCTTCAACCCTACACACACACACAAGAATGAGCTTCTCATTCACTTTTCAACTTTATATACAAAACCCTAAATCCCTTTTGGCCGGTCATCCCCTTATCCCCTTTTTTACATGGCCAGCCGTGGCCTTTTAGGCCCTTTTTCCCATTGTTCTCCTATCTTCCTAGCTTTCTTCTTACCGCCTATCTATCTTTACAAATTGCACAGGTGAGAGCCCGACACTCTTAAAATAAACCACGGTGCATCCTGCACTTTTTTACAAAAGTATTGACTTGCACTTTTCCTTGTGCACATTTCTCCTTGATTTAGGACTTTTCTGCACTTCTTCCGTTTCCATATTTTTCTTGGCGCACCTTTCTCTTCCGTTTCACTTTTGCCTTGGCCTTTGTCTTCTGCTTTAGATTTTTCAAATTTTCCATCTTATTCGTCTTAGGGTTAACAGAGTCACATGGTGGGGTTTCATTTGCATTATGATTGTCATTGCTACTATCAGTAAGGCCATTGCTATTATTATCATTATTACTTTGTGTAATGAGATTATTATCCCTACTATATGAACGTGACTCATCATTGCTTAGAAGACCTAAGTTTCTACCCAACCCATTATATGCAACTTTGAATTGTTGATGTTTGAAATATGTGGAAGGAGCCACATAGCATCCACCACCACAATATGCGACGCAATGGCACCACATCCATTTTTTTAAACAGGAGACAAATCCACTCTATTTGTTTGATCTTCCAATATATTATCAACACCTTCTTCAATATGAGGATACAAGTTACCAACAAAGTCATGATTATTGTGTCTAAAGTAGGTGCTTCTATTTACTAATTGGCATCCTTGAGGTGTGCGTGCACACTTGTAATTGCAAGTACATTTGCATAAATTACCTATTGAAGACATGATTTACCCTTGATGAAAAGACTAAAGTTAATGTATTTATGAAATGTCAAGATAGTATAAATGAAAGTATGTAATTTTGGTTCTAGAGATACTTGCCCTGAAAGATACGATAGACAACCTCAATGCGATGGAAGACTCGTAGAATTACCTTGCAACTTCCCTTTGTGGACACTGTTTATTAAAGCAAACAATCAAAACATTTGTAGAGCCTTTGGGCAAAAATCCTCTCTTTACTCCCTCTACTCTCTCTCCCCTTTGTACTCCCTTTTTTTCTCCTCTTTTACTATGCTCTCTTTTCTACTCTTTTTCTACTCCGCTTTTTTTTCTTATCAAATTGATCAACATTCATTTTTGAGCAAATCATTTAAAAAGTAATAAATCATTCTAGTATTTTATATTAAATAAATAAATAAATAAATAATCAATTAATTTAATTATATTTATTTCACATTGAAATCATGATTCAAAAGCTACTAATGTACATAGTCGAGAAGGCTCAAAGAAAAAAAAAAAGTAAACATAATGACACTATAGGTACCTTGCCCTACATGTAGGACAAACAAGTGGGGAGAAGATCAGAGTTCCAATGTTCTTTCTAACAAAAACTCCAAAAGCCTTAGAATGACAGAGGAGACATAGAACAAAAGCTATGCTGCATATTAGAGGTAGAAGTTTTGACCTGCCACATGAACAAAAGCTCTTCTTGTCAACATGCATAAGCATAAGGATGCTAGGAGGAAAACATTGGAGAGATCAAATAAGAGAGTAGACAAGGTCTATGTGTTGCTACATATGGAGTCTATCTAGATTCACTAAAATGAATTTTTTGTTGTTGGTGTTTTGTTTCTTTCATGGAATCCATCCTTGCACATGGTGAGTTTAACCCCTAGTTCAATGGAACTGTCCACACACATTGCTTCTTCCTAGGTTATAACAAGAGGTTTGCTGGGAAATGCTTCTATCAAGTTCTTGGATCTCAAGAAGTGAGACTAGGTCATGCCTTGCTCAATGGGGTTAAAAGGCAACTTGGTTTAGTGCTTAGGATATTACAATGAGTTCAAGATGATCTCTTCACATGAAAAAAAACACATGGCTCTCATGATCTCTTTACATGCACACTGTCTGTGTGCTACCAGTAGACTAGGACCGATTAGTATCCTGCCAATTTAATGGGACAACTAGTTGCAGGCATCATGTGAATGGCTTCTACTTCGACTATAGCTCTGATCCGTTGAACGATGGCACAGATCTAATATGCCACACAACAGTATGCATGCTGTAGAGAGATCACACCTATGATAGCCTTAGTGTGCATGGAATGAGCTTTGCTCAAAGCAGGGTAGTCCCGATGCACAAGTAGCGGCCTGCAAAGGCCGTCATTCCCCAACAATGAGGTGACTGTGATCAGATTCTTGAAAATTCCTCCCTGCGGAATGGGCCTTGTGCACAAGCCTGCATGCAATGCTCAGGGTTGGTGTAGGCGAGGCTTTGACCGCTTTGTGCTGCTTCCTAGGAGATGTATACCCATGCATCTTGAGCCACCTGCTATCACTCAGTAGCTTTGAAGAATATGGTGGCATGGCAAAGGCAGGGAAAAAGATCACTTCCGTGCTCCATGGATAATTGGTGGCCTAATATCTCCCTCTACCTGCAAGCCGAAGTTGATGGTGAGGATACATTGGTACCCATACTTCCATTCCTTAATTTGAGTGGCCTTTAGTCACCATCTAGGACCACAGTGCTGCATGTCCATTCAGTTGCTTCCTCAGCACTTGGAGTCTTATGTGTGCAAGCTCATTCTGAGCTTGAGGGGGAGTGTTGATAAATATGACATATCCTAAGTCATATCCTATGGTTGTATGTATCTAAAGTACAAGCGTATGTAAAGTGTCCTTAAGTTTAGGGTATCTATCTTTTGAGGATACCACTTGTGGTAGTGGACTGTTGGAGAAATAGAGAAGAATAATGGAGGAGAAGAAGACATGGAGCTCCTGACTTCTCATTTGCTTTATCTCACAAACTCCCTCCACTTCAGTTTTTATTAGAAGAGAGAAAAGGAAATGAGAGAGAGGAAGAGAGAAAAAACGTAAAACATAATAGGGAGAGGGAGAGGGAGAGAGAAAAGGAAATGAGAGAGGGAGAGGAAGAGAGAAAAAACATTAAACATAATAGGGAAAGAGAGAAAGAGAGGGTGAGGGTGAGGGAGGGAGAGAGAGGAAATGAGACAGGGAGAAGAAGGAAAAAACATTAAACATGATAGGGAAAGAGAGAAAGAGAGGGAGAGGGAGAGGGAGGGAGAGGAAATGAGACAGGGAGAGAAATAGAGAAAAGGAACTAAGAGAGGGAGAGGAGAGAGAAAAACATTAAACATAATAGGAAAAGAGAGAAAGAGAGGGTGAAGGTGAGGGAGGGAGAGGAAATGAGAGAGGGAGAGGAAGAGAGAAAAGGAAATGAGAAAGGGAGAGGAGATAAGAGAAAAAACATTAAACATAATAGGGAAAGAGAGAAAGAGAGGGTGAGGGTGAGGGAGGGAGAGGAAATGAGAGAGGGAGAGAAAGAGACAACAGAAAACAAAGAACGAGAGAGAGAGGGAGAAAACATTAAACATAATAGGGAAAGAGAGAAAGAGAGGGAGAGGGAGAGGGAGGGAGAGAGAGAAGGAGGGAGAGGTGGTTGTTTTCTTGTTTGTTGTTGTAGTAGTAGTAGTAGTACTTTTTTTCTTTTCTTGTTTATTGTTGTTTATTTTTCTTATTTTTTGTTATTGTAGTAGTAGTAGTAGTAGTTTTTTCTTCTTTTCTTGTTTATTATTGTAGTAGTAGTTGTTGTTGTTGTTCTTGTTTATCAAGGACACACCGCTTTCTTTCCAGAGGGTCATGAACTCAGGAAAGGTTTTCTTGGACGATCTCCAACATGTATGAATGCCCAAAGTTGGTACGAGCTGAAAATGGTCCATGCAGAGTCACATCCAAACGGAATGTAATGGTTCTCAGTTTTCTACGAGTTGCTATATTGGACCCACTTACAGATCTTGGATCCCATGCATATTTTCAAGAACGTGGGCAGCTTGCTATGGGACCACATCACAGGAAAGAGAGACACTATAGGGGCACAAATGGATTTGAAGGAGGTAGGCAAGATGGAGGCGCTTTGACCGCAGTCGAGTGCTGATGGTCGCGTGCAGCTACCTCATGCTCCTTGGGTTTTGTCCATTAAAAAAGAGCGCATTGTGAAGCAAATAGTCAAGTCTATCCGCACTCCAACAGGTATGATGCGTTCTCTCAGGTCTGCATTTTCTAAAGACAACCAATTATCAGGGCTAGAATCCCATGATTGGCATAAGATCTGTCAGGTTTGTACTATGAATGGATTGTAAGTGGCCTGCGCATTTTGCTATTTGGAGTGTAGTCATTGTTCATAATGCTTTCTTATTTGTGGCAGTTTGTACTACCGATCGCGATCGCAGGATGCCTTACTCTAGAAATACACGGAGCCATTTACAGGTTGTCGACTTTAGTGCAATGGATCTCACAGAAGGAGATTAAGACGTCCTCTATTGAATCCACAAGGCGAGGAGCAGTGGAGACGGTCTGTCTCTTTGAGAAATACATGCCTACTAACATGCTCACGATACAAATCCACCTTCTTGTGCATCTTATAGATGAAGTGGATATTGTTGGACCTGTCCATACGCAATGGATGTTCTTCTTGGAGCACTTCATGAAAACCCTAAAAGGCTTTGTGCGACAATGAGCTCAGCTAGAAGGTAGCATGGCTGAAGGTTGGTTGGTGTCTGAGGCGCTAGTGCATTTTTCACAATGGCTACCAACGGTGGATCCATATAACAATATGCTATGGTCGCTGAAGGACGATGATAGACTGACTAGAGATATGGTGGTTGAATGTAAAATATTACACGGCGCAGCGAACAGAATCTGAGAAAGAGATAGAGAGTACACAACAGATAAGAGGAGAATCAGTAAATTCTTTAACTCCAAACAACTGATACAAAGATGGCTCTGTCCACCCGTGCGCTTCCACTGTGTGAAGCTTAGATGGCGATCTAGATAGAAGATAGGTGAAGAGTTTAAGGCTAGTTGGAACAACAACTCTGACTGGGTGAAAAATGAGTGTATGATGGCTGCGAAGGGGTTTAGCTTTTATAGCCCGCGAAGGTCGTTAGGTCGGCCTGCTGATCAACCTACCATATGAGCCTCCACTAGTCGGCCAGGGAATATTCCAGGGAATATTCCCTTTACCATCGGGCCGGGGGCGCTGCTCCCGGACCCCACAATAGGGGCCCCTTTTAACTCCCTTACCACGCAACTCAATGCAATGTGCCTCAAGTTGCTACCAGCTTAACCACTCCGTCTAACCCAAAGATTAGACCCACAACAGTCACCTTTTTGCCATCCGGTCACATAGACCTCATCTGATATACAAGTCAGGACTCAACCAATGTCCGGGCTCACATTTGGCTTCTCCTCATAATGGAGGCCTTACAACTTTGAGCACCATGGATCATTGGTAGCACCTAATGAGGGTGGGGCATTGATCATATCTAACATTGAAAATGGGGTAGAAAAAAGAATGGATGCTGCAATGGAGGAGAAAGTGAATCGCTTTTGTATGTTGCACCATGCCTTTATAGAGACGTGGCTCGCCAGGTACCAGCAAGCTAGGCAAGATTGAGAGGAAGCGCGATCTGAATTTCGACATAGTACGCACCATCGACCGATTCGATATCCCGAGGGCATGGAGGAGATGCTACAGTTTATGTCAACGCGATGGTTGCATGGAGCTTTGACCACAGTGTCTCGCGAAGGGGCAGAGGTCTCAACCGAGGAGTGGAAATTCTCGAGGGGATGTAGTCCAAAGGTGATGACGTGTTTAGGATTTGTCGTATCTATGTTTTATATGCGATAACTAATTGACTGTTTCAATGTACAGTATAAAATATATAGTGCAGCGTTGTCACACGGACGGCATTTTCGCGTGGAGTGTATTGACAAAATGCGCTCCACAACAGACTGTGGTATCATGGCAAGGTTTGAGCAAGAGAGCCGATGCCGAGCAACGGATTCAAACACGGTTATAGATAAGATGGAGTATTTTGGGAACTTGCAAAGTATTATTACGGTGGATTACTGTAGCTTCTCCATGATACTATTCGATGTGCAGTGGTTCAAAGTGGTACTTAAAGGAGCTGGAGTAACAGTTCGACGAGGTCCATTTGGATTTCTCGAAATAGATTCTGAAAAAATAATGGATGCTACAATGGAGGAGAAAGTGAATCGCTTTTGTATGTTGCACCATACCTCTATGGAGACGTGGCTCGCCAAGTACTAGCAAGCTAGGCAAGATCGAGAGGAAGCACGATCTGAATTTCGACGTAGTACGCGCCATTGACCGATTCGATATCCCGAGGGCATGGAGGAGATGCCGCGATGTCAAAGGATTTTCTGTTCATGGCATAAAATATGGAGTTCTTATGTTTGCAGAAGAACTTCATTAGGATTCACATGAGAAACTTTCATACATAAATCAGTCATTATTCCCCTACATTTGTCTTAGAAGCCATTTAATCTCATAAGTTCCTCTGTAACTTGACACGCAATTTTCAGTTTGTATTATGTAAATTGACAAAAATTAAGTCTATGAGGACCTTCAACTTGATCAACAGGTGGTAATTAACAATTTACAGGCTATGACACATTGGTTCATGAGGCATATTTCCTTGGAAGTCAAGAAGAGTGCCCAAAGTCCATTTGGTTTGTATGGGACATGAAGTAATGGTTGTAAGAGACTTGTGTAACTAGTAAGTGACCTGTATGGTCCACTTTTTGTGTGGAAGAAGGAGAGGAATGCAGCCCGTGTTTTTCGGCGCATTTTTCGGGCATGCACACCTGTGGAAGATGGAGGGAGAGTTGAAGACCATGGTGAATGCTCCAAAGCATGCAAACACAGAGCAAACTAAAGATAAAGAGGAGATACAAACAAGGAAGGTGAGAGTCCTTTTTGCCCCATCCATTTGGTCACGAAAATGAGTGGTATGATAGTCCATAAAAGGAAAAAAACAAAGTAAAAGTATTTAGCCTGCTCTTATGAGTGTCTTCTTCCATTCTCTTACCATATTCCCGTTCCATTGAAGCCCCTTCTTGTGCCCAAGTACTTGAGTGACTTTGGGGCAAGCCAAGAGGTGATTTTTGCCAATGTATGGGCTGAATAGGCTCTCCCAAAAACTCTCATAAATAGGGCAGCCTACTGTTCTTGTCTTCTTGAAGGGAAATCAAGTGATCTATGTGGTTGCAAGTGTTGGTATTGACCTCTAAACATCAGGCTTCATTTGAGAGTGATTAGAGAGGTTTATTCTTGAGTTTATGTGCATTTTTGGAGCTTGATTATGGGCTGATGCTAGCATAATCAATTTAAATCATACAAAGCATGGTAATATAAATCTTTAAAAAATGATCTTACTTAACATGAATATCTTATGTACCCTTATAAGCGATTAGTCAACGAATTGAGTAAGTGGATGCTCCAAGTATGAAGTATCCTATGGTTCCATGTCAATCTCCTGACACAACTCGGCATAAACTAGAAGGTCGATAGACATGTCACCACAAAAGGATGAGTCCGCCTCGTTCTCAAAGAATTCTTAGACTCCTTTATTTCCATCATTGTTACCTGATGCCGGCTCCTCTACATGCTCCAAGCTTTCGATGACCTCCATCCCTTGCAATATCGACCCCTCTATTTGCAAATTGTCCTCATCTATGCTCGGAACATCGCTTTGATCATATACTCTCGCACTTCGGGGAGCTGAAGGTATAACATACCACCATCGAGGTTGTCAGGGGTTTGGATAGAAGATTACATGTTCACAAACACGTACAAGAGAGATTAAACTATTGTGACATGTACCATGTCGTAATACAATTAACAAACAAATGAGTCCATTTTTTTTCGGAATTTATTTTGAGAAATCCAGATGGACCTTGTCGAATTGTTGCTCCAGCTCCTTCAAGTACCACTTTGAACCACTGCACATTGAATAGTATCATGGAGAAGCTACGGTAATCCACCGTAACAATACTTTGCAAGTTCCCAAAATACTCCATCTCATCTATAACCATGTTTGAATCCGTTGCTCGGCATCGGCTCTCTTGCTCGAACCTTGCCATGATACCACAGTCTGTTGTGGAGCGCATTTTGTTAATACGCTCCACGCAAAAATGCCGTCCTTGCGACCATGATGCACTATATATTTTGCACTGTACATTGAAACACTCAATTAGTTGTCACATATAAAATATAGATACGACAAATCCTAAACACGTCATCACCTTTGGACTACATCCCCTCAAGAATTTTCACTCCTCGATTGAGACCTCCACCCCTTCGCGAGACGTTGCGATCAAAGCTCCATGCAACCATCGCGTTGACATAAACCGCTGTCGTCGTGTTGGGGGTCGAAGATCTACCACCGAGGTTTAGAGCAGAAGAGGAGTGAGAGATTCAAGGTAAGGGGAGAGAGAGAAAAGAATGGGGTTTGATAAGTCTTGGGTTTTAGAGATGATTCAGTTGGAGAAGAAGACCTCAAGCTTTTTCATATACTTAGCATACATAAATGGCATCAAAGACTTTGACTTGATTACATCAAATGTCTATAAGGTTAATAGACCAATACATGTAGAGATTTTATCTCAGATTTAATCCAAATACACATTTCAAATGCAAGCCCAAACGGTTACAATTTCATGAATGCCAATGAACAACTCCAAGATACAAGTATTTGAGTAATAGATTCCACTACCTCCAAGACATAAACCAAAAGCTCTTGAAATGCACTGACAAAGCTTTTAATTCACTTCAGCGTCTGTGCAGGTGACCTTTATGGATACTTAGATCATCAGGATGAGTTGAGGGATGAGCGATGAGGAGTTGTAGGATATCTTCATGCGCATGTCTCCAGATGAGATGGCGAGATTCTGAGACATGGCGGATCAGGAGCTGTCTCGAACATCGTCAGGCCGCTCTATTAGATCTACTTTGACACGATTAGATGCTTCAGATTCGAGCACACGAGGTCGATGCTCCAGACTTGGGCCAGAGGGAGGGAGTGCTATAGGGTCAAGGGAATGCTACAGAGATACGGATGCAGTGAGCCCGTGGTCGGCTTGGGATACAGGTACTACTCCTCGCTCTCGTAGCGGTTCCAGAGAGCGTGGCTCAGGTGATTACTGTGGAGGCACAAATGCGGTGTCTCCATCTCGTCGTTCTGCTGGAGTTGCATCACCTCTAGGATTTGTCGCATCTGTGGGGACGTCTACTCCAGTTACTCCGGTTTTTGCTTAGCCATCCGTTGGTGGCACCCCTATGGGTGCTACACTGATAGATATTACCCCGGTCGGTATACCAAATGTACAGGGGTCTCCTGGATATGCCCAGGAACATGGTCGCAGGTGGGAGAGGATCCATCTTAGGCATACCCCTCCGGGGTATGCCTATCTTGTAGATGATAGGTCAGGACCCATCATCATGAATGATGAGGGGAGGAGGGTGATGGCTCGCATGAGAGAGTTATGCCAACAAGTTTTTTGGCACAACGTCTAGGATCATTGGAAAAATATACTAGAGGGGAGCAAGGACTACATAGTAGCATCCTTGCATGAGGAGTTTCCAGTTCCAGCCACAATAGATAGGTTTTCTACGGGCTGGATGATGGAGTGCATGTATGCATATATGCCACACAGACGATCGCACGCAAGGCACTCAAGAGTGGGGCTGCAAAGCCCAAGTGGCTAGACATGAATGACTGGCGCCGACTGAGGGAGGAGGCTACAGATTCTCCAGGACGTTGGAGTCAGTAGCGCGAGGCGGCGAGGGTACGACTAGAGACCGGAGTGGTCCATCATCTTGGGAGTGGCGGCCACATGACATATCTAGAGGA
This sequence comes from Lygodium microphyllum, assembly GCF_053477565.2. NCBI lineage: Eukaryota > Viridiplantae > Streptophyta > Polypodiopsida > Schizaeales > Lygodiaceae > Lygodium > Lygodium microphyllum. The sequence continues at coordinate 130,267,811 of NC_141138.1, forward strand.
CTTTGTAAGTTTTTGTTTTGTTTTGCTTGCTTATTTTTTTGCAATATCCTTTTTACTGGCAATCGTATTTCTAACAGTTAGTATTTTGTTTCCTTTGCAGTACTCCATTACAAATCACGATCCAACCGGCCTTGAGACTCGATATGTAGAGAGGCACGATCTCATTGCATTGATTGGCTAATTGTAAAGATGGGACGGCCCTGTAAGTCACTCATCCTTCTTGTCTGTAGTTACCATGTTTAATTAGAATGCATTATTGTATGGTGGACTGATGTGTGGTTGTTTCTTTTTTTGCAAAGTCCATTTGATGCTCCTTTGCGGTGGGACGAGCTTTGGATAGCGAGGATGTATAGCTTGCCCTTGGATCCTTCGAGCTCACACACACTTTTTTTTTGTCACATGATATTTGTAGACATTTTCTATGTAGTAGTGATATCTTGCCATGATTGTACCAGTCGCTTTCATTATGCGATCATGTATTTATTTCATGTATCAGTGTTATGATTTAAGTACACTTTGTCTTTATTTACACGAGCATTGTACATAGTGCAGAAACTATTTTGTACGGCCCAAATAAAGCACATAGTGCTATATGTGTTGCCTTGATATAAATTTTTTTTTCCTATTACCGTCGCTATTAGCATCGCAAATTTACTTGCACGCGTCGTTATTGGCATCATTATTAGCATCGCAAAGCATCATTATCAGTGTCATTATTTGCGTCGGTATCTGCGTCAGTATCAGCGTCGCTGATACTGACGCAATAGGGTCGCTGATACCGACACAAATAGCGACGTTGATAACGACGCTGATACCGACTGTTCTATGGCGTTGCCAATAACGACACTGATACTAACTGTTCTATGGCGTCGTCAATAACGATGCTTTTTGCGACGATGGGGGTAAATTTCTTTATTTAAATTTTTGTCGCTTTTAACATCGGTATAAGGTCTATATCTTGTAGTGGGAGTGCTCGGGAGAGGAGGTAACTTTATACGAGCATGGAGATAAGCTCACTACACCCGTAGAGATGGATGGCACGTCAGCTATGTGAGAGGTAGCTATTAGTGCTTGACTTGGAACGCTTGAAATAGTAAGCAGTCCATGGGTCTTGGCGATTGAGCAAGAGCTCCCACAGACTCTTTTATTGAGAATCTTAATAAGAATAACAATGGCCTTTGTCAAGAGGAACACAATGAAAGTAGCTATAACTACCATAGTGAAGATGATGAGGGTGAATCTAATAGTGAAAATAACCATACTATGCAATCATTAGCTCATCAAATTATAAAGAGACTCATTGAGCTTCAATCACTTTGGGGCAAACAATGAATCTCAATTATAGCTCAAGATAATATGCTTCAACTCTTATTTGGGGATTTACATGGAAAAAGAGTTGGAAGGCGTAGTGTAGAAAAAACAATCCCAAGCTTATGCAAGCTATTGATCCAATTGCCAGAGACATGGGATGGTGATTTAGATGGTGTGAGAGTTCCAGCATGTTGGAAATAATTAAACATGATGTTTCATGGACTTGGAATGGTTCAACCACAATGTTATAGGCTATGTATAGGTGATGAAACAAATTTCCATGAAGTTGAGTACTTTTTACCTAGTAATAAGGACTTGTACGATAAAAATGTTGTCACATGTGGATGTAAAGATGGCACATAAAAATTTTAAGCTTAAACATGATTGTTTAACTTGCTGTGAGAAGTGTAAAATGTCAAGAATCGTGTGGTGGGAGGACTTGCTTGAGCTGCTACTCCAAACACACACTGTATATACAAGAGAAAGCTCACTCAAGAACACAAGAAGAGAGATGGAGGCCAAAACGTTTTCTTGCTGATTTCTTCTTTTTCTTCCACATGCTATACAATGTATACAAAGTATAGATAAGATACAACATAAAGGAAGTGGCCTACTAAGTCAAACAGTGCATTACAGACTACACTAATCAACTAGCGCTATATCTTTGCCAGTTGTAGGTGGGTATAACAAACTAAATATAATAAGTGATAAGTCAGTGGCCATGTGAGTATCATAATGGACCACAAACATGCTAAGTGTAGACGTGTGGACCCATCTAGCCAGGGGGTCCATCATTAATATCCGCGCATTTTGAGCTTGCAATCTCAACACTCCCCCTCAAGCTCAACTCCATCTCTGCAACTCCAAGTAAGCTTCGAAACTTTCGAAGCTTCTCTACACCCAATGCCTTTGCGAAAATGTCAGCTATCTGATCTTGTGTGCTGACATATACCAAGTCAATCTCTCCTGCAAGTATCTTGTCTCTCACAAAGTGGTAGTGTATCTCAATGTGTTTTGTCCTAGCACTTGGCTAACTGTATGCTGCTCATGTTGTCACAATGAATGACAACTAGACCATCTCCCTACATATCCAAATCACCTAATAACTTTTGCAGCCATACCACCTCACATGTTTCGATAGCAGCACCTCTATACTCAGCCTCTGTACTTGATAAAGCAATTGTAGGTTGATTTTTGCTACTCCATGTAACTGCTACACTACCAAGGGAAAACATGAATCCACTTGTAGATCTTCTGTCTGACATGCTACCAACCCAATCTGCATCTCCATATCCAAAGACCTGTACGTCTTTACCTGCCTCATAAAAAAGTCCATAATGTAAAGTGGACTTCACATACCTCAATATACGTCTAATTGCATCCAAATGAGGCTTTCTAGGAATCTGCATAAATTGACTGACAAGGCCAACAACATAGCTCAAGTCTGGCCTTGTGATAGTAATGTCAATCAAACTCCCTACTATCCTCCTGAACATAGTAGGGTCTTCTATCTCATCCCCAACGTTAGCACTCAACTTCACATTTTGCTCCAATGATTTGCTCCAATGGTATTGAAAGAGCTTACATGCTATCATACCATACTCGGATAACATATCCAAGCCATACTGCCTTTGGGGCAACCATATACCATCATCACATCTGATTGCCTCAATACCAGCCCAAATCTTTCATCTCAAACTTCTTCTTCAAGAAGTCCTTAACTTGAGCAATCCCATTGTCACTGGCACTTGTAATAATCAAGTCATCCACATAGATGACTATGATGACCAAACATGCATCTCCCTTTTTCACATAAAGTGAGTGATCAGCATCACAAATACAAAATTCAATATTGACAAGATACTCTCCAATCTTATCAGACCATGCTCTAGGTGCTTGCTTCAGCCCATAGAGCGCCTTCTTTAACCTGCACACATATGTGGGATGCTCTAAATCCTCATAACCTAGTGGCTACTCCATATACACTTCTTCTTGCAATTCACCATGCAAGAAGGCATTCTTAACATCCATTTGCTGCAAATTCCAACCTTTGGTTGTTGCCAAGGCAATCACATACCTAATAGTTGCCATCGTAGCAACTGGACTGAATGTCTCTTTATAATCTATGCCATAGATTTGAGCATAGCCTTTTGCAACCAACCTAGCCTTATACCTGCTAACTAAACCATTTGCATTATACTTGACTTTGTAAACCCACTTACAGCCAATAGCTTTCTTACCCTTAGGCAAGGGTATCAAATCCCAAGTCTTATTGGCTTCCAATGCAGCCATCTCCTCATCCATTGTTGCATCCCAATGAGCATGACCAACAACATCCTCAAAATAAGTGGGCTCAACATCCTCAACTAGTTTCACCATATAAGCATAATGGTGAGCTGCATAACCTTCAAAGCCAAATCTTTTTATAGGGTATCTGACCCTGCTAAACCTGCATACCACTGGATCACTCAATGGAGCCTTTACATTACTATAAGCTCTCTGTATAACTGGTGTCCTGACTGAAGGAATACCAAGCTCATCATCCGAAATTTTTGAATAACCACTAGAATCTCCATCAAATCCCAAATGACTAGTAGATGCACATTACCATCCAACACTTTCTTCTTTCCTTTGTCTTTGTCTGCAACACTTATAGATACACCTGAAGATGTGGGGCTACTCCTTAGTCTCCTAGACCAAGGGCTCACTGTAGGTGTAGTACCAGATGATCTTTCTAGTCCACTAAGACTCCGTGATTCTTGCTTTTCTTTTTGCGCATAGCTATCATGATCATTATCAACACCTAATACATCACTAGCAGGTGCATACCAACTGTTCATCTCATCAAAAATAACATCCCTGCTCACTTTGAACTCACCTATGACATGGTTATAACAACGATATCCTTTCTGCTCTAAAGAGTATCTCATAAAAATATATTTTTTAGCCTTTGGATTAAGCTTCTTTCATAGCTCATCTGGCATATGAACATATGAAATACATCCAAATACCTTCAAGTGTGTTACGTCAAGCTTCTTGCCAGTAAAGCATTCTTCAAGAGTCATCCCATGAACTGCAGCTGTGGGGTTTTGTTCATAATATAGACAGCAGTATGGACAGTTTTAGACTAAAAATATTTTGGCATATTCTTTTCAGTCATTAATGCCCGTGCAACTTCTGCAATATGTCTATTTTTTTTGTCTGCAACCCCATTTAGTTGTGGGGTATACCTGCAAGTAAATTACCTTTTTATCCCATGAGTCCTCAAGAAGCCACTAAACTCATTAGAGAGGTACTCTCCCCCTCCATCTAATCTCAAGCACTTCAATTTCAAGCCTATTTTTGTTTCAACAGATGCCTTGAAAGATTTGAAGTACTCAAATACATCACTCTTTTCCTTCATGAAATATACCCATAGCTTCCTTGAACAATCATCAATAAATGTATTTGCTGCCACTAAGAGATACATTCTGTGTAGGCCCCCAAACATCTGTATTAACTACATCAAGTATATTTCTACTCATTTCTCTATCATGTAAGAAGGGTCGTTTTGCCTGCTTACTAAACTGGCATGCCTCACAGACTTTATGCAATTCTGCAACTCTAAAATAGGGCAACCATGTAACCAATCCTCTAGATTGCATTAATTTTAGCCTTTGCATATTTGTATGTTCAATATGTTTATGCCATATTTCAATATCTGCAACTACTTCTTTTCCATTAGCATACATAGCAGCATCCATTGCAGGAATTCCATCATCTAAAGTGAACATGCAGCCAACTCTACTTCCTTTTGTGACCGTTAAAGTCTTCTACAAAAAAACCTTTTGCATTGAATCGGACCTGCAACCCTTGCTCTACCATTTGGCTGCAATTTACCACTGCAATTTTCCTTGCTGTAATTTACCACTGCGAAAATCATCCTTCTTTATATAACAATGGGCTGCAATCTGACCTGTCTTGCCACAATAATGGCAAACAATAGCAGAATTTCCAGAACCTCTATTCTGCCATCCATCTCTTTCTCTAGAGCTCCCCCTGCCTCTAAAGTTTCATCGGCGTCCTAAAACTTGCATTTCACCAAATTGCTGATTGAACCTGTTTTGTAGTTATCGCCAGCATGTCCCATACCACGGCCTCTCGAGGAGGATCTACCACATCCCCTTCCTGAACTTAAGTAAAATGCTTGGACCTGTTCACCATTTCTTTCTGACGAGTCACCTTGCATATTGATCTCTTTGGTAATTATGAGAGAGAACAACTCATCAAAATCTAGAAATGGCTTCCATACGTATACTGAAGTAATGATTTCCATGTCTTCTCATTATTGAGTCCACTCAAAGTGGATGAAACCAAATCATCATCATCAGGCATTGCATCAATTGCTATTAAAGCATCTGCAATGCTCCTTACCTTCAATACATACTCATTGATAGACATTTTCTCTTTCTTCAATGTATTCAACTCTTACTTGAGTTGAATATTTTGTGTCTTTGTATTTACTGAAAACATGTTCTCAAAAATTGTCCAAGCTGCATGTGAAGTTTCTACATTCCTGATATGTCCCAGCATAGTATGATCAATGACTACAGATAGCAAGTACATCACCTTTTTGTCTTTTGCATTCCACTCTTTCCATGCCTTTAATTCATTTGCAGTTGGAGGGATACCCAGCTCTGGCTCCTTTTCTTCACCTGAAACAAACTCATAAAGGCCATTTCCAATGAGGAAATTCGTCACACGGAACTTCCATGAAGGGTAGTTGTTCTTGTCGAGCTTCTCAATAATGGGATTTCCACAGTTCTCTGCCATTATCACGAAAAAGGATACAACATAGCAAGCCAATCTTCTTTGCAGTCTTTCACAACAAGTGCATAGCAATACACCAAGCAACCTTTTTCATTGATTGCAATAGTACATGTAATCTGCAACCTGTTTGCAGATAAACCTTATGTTTGCTTCTTGGAAAACACCTCAAAAATTACAGATTCGAAATTTGTAACCTCTGCACCCACTTACCGTCAATACAGCCGAAATCACAGTGTACCCTGAAACTGTTGTCCGCAACCTTGCGGATCTAAAACGGGGCATGAAACGGCCATAGATGCCCAAAAAAACTACGGAGATTCCTAATTGGCCATCTTGCAAAATATACAATGCTCTACTTGAACACCAAATCTCAAAGTAATCTGAGATTTTCACTCTACCCTGCTTTCGGTGCCTCCACAGGCACTATCCAAGAGAAAGAGTGAAAGAATGGAAGAGCTTATTACGCATTGCTTGCTTGCTCGAACCTTGCTTATTTTTCTTCATACTAGTCTTCAAAATTAGCGTCTCTCAGTGGCACGGCTCTAATACCATGTCAAGAATCGTGGGAGGACTTGCTTGAGCTGTTGCGCTAAAGACACATTGTATACACAAGAGAAAGCTCACTTAAAAACATAAGAAGAGAGATGGAGGCCAAAACGTTTTCTTTCTGATTTCTTATTTTTCTTCCACATGCTATACAATGTATACAAAGTATAGATAAGATACAACATAAAGGAAAGTGGCATACTAAGTTAAACTGTGCATTACAGACTACACTAATCGACTCGTGCTATATCTTTGCCAATTGTAGGTAGGTGTAACAAACTAAATATAATAAATGATAAGTCAGTGGCCAAGTGAGTATCATAATGACCACCAACATGCTGTGTAGATGTGCGGACCCATCTAGCTAGGCGGTCCATCATCAATGTCCGCAAGTGTTGAGCTTGCCATCTCAACATAAAAATGTTTAAAGCCTAGAAAGAACACTATAGCTTTTAATTATTTACCAATAGAAAAACAAATCAAACTTCTATCTCCAAGTAAATTTTTTTGACATGACATGCAAACAATGTGGCGTCAAAAACATAGGTGGTTAGGTAAAGAGATAGATGAGTACCCTGAATATATAAATGAATTTTGGGATGGGTCAAAATGTAGAGAAGTTCAAAATTTTTGGAATCCAAGTGTTGAATATGAGATGGCTATTGTGTGTAAAAATGTATCATGTAATAAATTATATACTACATTCCCTAGATCTTTTTCCAAAATCCTAGAAAGAAGCTATAATGAAACAAATCAAGATTATAACTTTGTATGTAAACAATGCCGTTCTCAAAACCAACATAAAAAAACATATGTTGAAAGGTGATCCTCGAAACTTGGCTCTTCTTCTCCATTGGGATGGGTTCCAAGCATCTCGAACAACTTGGTGTGATTGTGGAGTGGTAGAAATAAAGCTTCTAAATGTTGGAAAAGATTCTATTATATGTATCCTTCACATCTTGTTTCTACCTTTGAATGCTTGTAAAGCCATACAAAAAACTAGTGACGTATTTCATGCCTTTTTGCGGCCTTTAATTACTAAGCTAGAAGACCTTTATGTTAATGGTCTTGAAAATTTCTATAATTATTCAATCAAATGTATATTTAAAGATCCGATAGGCCATTCTAAAACATGTAGAATTTGTACAATGTTAATGATGGTTACTGGGGACCATCATGCACAATGTAAAATAGGCTCATTTAAAGATGGTGGTCAATTATTTTGTCGCAGAGACAAAGCTCATGCAAGTCTAGATGTTAGGAATCCATCCTTTCAAGGTAGATACATGTACGATTTAAATAGATACTAGGTTAGGTATCCACCAATCAAACAAAAAGCTAGTGATATGGTCATAGCCTTATCCAAAGCAAAGAGAGCTTCGACAATAGGTGAGAGGGAGAATATACTAAAGATAGAAGGGTTGTTTGGAGAGTCATCACTTTGGATATTATACAACTTGTACATGTTAGATTTGTCATTAGATTTAGTATATGATACAATGCATATTCTATCACTTAATTTATTTAGTAAATATATATTATCTCTAATGAAAAATTTATCAAATGAGACAAAGAAAGCCATTGACAACTGTACAAAAATGATCTATAAGCTTGCTCCTCCTTCCATTCGATATGGACAGTGGCTGCATGCTCCAAGTAAATACTATGAAAGCTTTAAAGCACAAGAGAATTAACTTTTTATACAATTGTGCTTGCCATGCATCATAAGCACTGTAGAGGGTATTCCAAAGGAATTTAGTGATCTAGGTATTCTTTTGGTGGATATAGCACATGCATTTTACAATTATAATAGAGAAAAAGGTTGGTCTAAAAAAAGCATAGAAGTAGTCCGCACTTTTCTTGCAGCTTGACGTGTTCAAAAAGATGAATATTTTGGCCCAACCTCTTCACCACTAGAGCATGTAGTAGAAAATGGTGAGCTATTAGATGACATTTTGAGACATGACTCACATGACATTTTTTGGTGTTATACCTTTGAGCACATGGTGTCATCATATATGGGGATTAAAACAAATGGCCAAAAAAAATGAGGTATCTTATGTATCTTTTCACACCAAAAATTTATTTACCATGGCATTTAAAGTACTACATGAGGAAAGAGATGGCCTTTTACCAATAGAAAAAATACTTGTTCAATGCCACCAATGTATTTCGCTTCATGATGGTCTTGTGATTGTTAATCGTCAAGTTCTATTTGCCATCCACTACATGAGGATGGAATATTAGAACTTTCATGTGTTGCAAAGGCAAAGAGAATTTGGAAGGTATTATCTAGGGAACATGACAATTCACTGTGCTTCAACATGATTAAACATAAAGGAATTTATATATCTCCCAAAAAAAGGATACGCATAGGACTTTCATGTGAAGAGAAAAGGTATGTTCTACAATTTTTGTCCTTAGAAGATGGTTGCCTTGATGAGACTATAGCTACATGTTACCAAAAAGTAATTTATAATGGATAAATTTACAAAGTTGGAGATTATGTAGTAGTTAAAGTAGATAATACGTGTAAAGATGTCCCAAGCATAGGTCAATGGAAGGCTCAAATAACTAATTTCTTCTTTATACAAGTGAGAGGGGCGAACTTTAGTTTTGTAAGTGGAGAATATTACAAGCAATGCATAACAATAAAAGATGATGTAGAAGATGATATCGTCATAGGAAAAAATAAATTTGACAATAATACAAATAACAAGTATTTTCATGCTGTAGTTAGAGAAGTAATTGTGGAAACAAAGGAGTGTATTCTAGCTCTATTAAAACGTGATTGTATACGTCCAAATATTTGGAGAGTAGATGTTGAAGAAAAGACATTAAAACAATGGGACACTTGTATAGCATTAGTCTCAGGCTTTGAAGTTGTAAGTAGAAGGAAAGTAATCTTGTCGAATGGTGAATTGTGTTCTCTTCCTATGATATGAAGTTTCTTAAACTATAATTATTGTCATGTTCTTTTGATTAAGTCTTTGATGCATATATCACATCTTTTGGATTGAGTTGATTCTATGCATATGCATTGCATTCTTCTTAAATGACTAGAGTTTTTTATAGCATTTCTTGAGATGACATCTTCTAGTAAGAAAAAAAAAGATTGCCAACTAGCTCCACATAGTGTTATAGTCTCAATGAAGAATAGCAAATCACAAACATTGATTCCCAGAGGAGGCAATGTGGCTATGTTAGAGACTCATTCGTATGAGCAAATCTTTCGACCTTCCAAGTTGAAAGATTGTGACAAGAGGAAAAAAGATAAAAGTCATTTTTGTTGGAGTTTTTGTAGACACAACCAAAATGTTGTTTATTGTGCAAACCATAGAATAGCTAAAAGTTGGCTAGATGGTCATATTATATATCACGATTTGCGACACAATAAGGAAGAGCAATAGAAGCTCATGGATATAATTGATGCAAATCATCACACCATTTTACCTCTTGAGTTTCCTGGAGCTTCTTACATATGGAAGAGAAAAGATATATCTGTTTATCTTTGTGATACTTTGGCCACACGTCGAAAGAATCAAAAGGCAAAAGCAAAAGCAATGGGTTTATTTCTTGTATGTCATTTATCTTACTTCTATATTGTGGTTTCGTAAAAGCTGAGTTTCATATTTAATATACATTTTCCTTATACATGTAGGGAAAGGCTATCACATCACCCAAGGTTCCTATGCAAGAGGAAAGCTTACCAGAGCAAGTAGAGACCAATATTAGTGAAAAAATATATTGGATGATGAACTTATCTAAGAAAGTGTGAGTGATGCTTTTTAATAAGCATTTCAATTTTTTATTTTTATATTTAAATATATAAAATTCATTCATTTTGTAGAAAAAGTTATATGAAGCAAAACTTGTACTACCTCGAACTCCTTATTTTACAATGGAGTTCGAGGTAGTACAAGTTTTGACATATATGAAGCAAAACTTATTCTACGATGGACAACTTATTCTACGATGGACAAGCTCCTCAATAAGTTGTCCAACAACCTATTGGTCATATATGAAGCAAAACTTATTCTACGATGGACAACTTATTGTATACTGTAGTTACTATATCGTAGAATAGTTATATTAACCTTGTTTTGCCCTATTGTGAGCTTGTTTAGACCAATAAATGGCTAACACAACCAGAACTACAGTATACCCAAAAACTATTGTCAAAGGTCTAGGAGGGAGACCAAAATGACTTGAGATGCTAAAAATGATAGCCTTACTCACCAAGTTTCAGTATTTTTCCTACTCACCAAGTTTCACTATAATTGGAGATCATAGTCCTAAACACTATACTAGGGTATTTAGGAATTCTCATATAGTTTGGGAATTCCCAATATAGTTAATATTTGGCCACATGATCAAATCTAGTCCCCTTACTTGAAAGTGGAATCTATCCTAATTACTATATTGGTTGGGAAATTTTTAAAACATGGGGGGGGGGGGGGGGGGAGGAGGGTGGTTCCAACAACCTCCTCAATAAGTTGTCCATCTTAGAATAAGTTGTCCAACAATATTGTACTACCTCAAGCTCTAAAGGTTATAGTATACTATAGTTACTATATTGTTCATACCTCGAACTCCTTAATTTATTGGTCTAAACATGGGGGGGGGGGGGGGGGGGGGGGGGGGGGGGGGTATATGACCAATATCAAGTTAGAAAATAATGTCTGCAATCATATACTATGCTCTAGGTCTATGCTTCACCTTGAAGTCAAATTGTTGGAGCAAATGAATCCATCCGGTCAGTCTTCCTGTGACATTCCGATATTTGACCAAATAGACCATAGTAGAGTGATCCACATGAAAGAAAAAGGTAGAGCCAAGTAAATAATGGAAAAATATCTTCATAGAATGTATCATTCTGAGGCATTCCCTTTGTATTACATAATAATCTTTCATAGAAGTCGAGAGTCATCTGCTGGTATAGAAATTTGGTTAGAATTAACCATTGGCATCCTATTGCATAAGTACATTACCAATTCCCATATTTGAGGCATCAATAAAGACATGGCAAGGCTCTATCCAATTTAGTGGGACCAAGACTAGGGCCTCGGATAGTAGTAGTCGAAGATGTTAGAATGTGAGGTCTACTATCTCATTCCAAGCAAAAACTACTTTGGGAGTATGGAGTAGCTGATTAAGAGGGATAAGCACATTGGCTAGGAGGCACAAATGTCATCCATGCCAATGGACTTGCTCTAGAGATCGTAGTACCATAGTTGGGGAATTGAGAATGGGGGACCTGCATGATGGTAGCTACTTTGTTAAGATCCATGGCAATGCCATCAGTGGAGATAATGTGACCCAATAGAACACCATCTTTTATTGCAAAAAGACATTTCATGGGGTTCAAACTTAGATTGACTTTGTGGCATTTGGTGAAACAAATCCAAAGATGATGCAAGTGAAGTAGGAGTGTGCCAAAGACATTAAAGTTATCTAGGATTATCCTGATAAAGTTTGTCATGTAGGGCCTAAATATTTTGGTGCACAAATCGGATGCCGTAAGCGCACGTAGTGAGTGTCAGAAGGTCCCCAAGAACAAAAGAACTCTACTTTTTGCACACAAATCAATGTAGAAAGCATGCACGACATGAACAAGAGACCAATTGGGTGCAATCTCCCCCCATGCCTTGTGTGAGCGCTCCACAAAGCATGTATTTTATGTATTAATTATCTTCAAGCTCAAATAATAGCCCAGATTACAAAATAGCACGCTTTTGGCTTTTGAGTTTGCTTTAGTGCCAAATAGAAATAAAGCTAATGAGCGGGCGCCCAAGAAGTTAGGCATACCCAATACAATGTCCAAATACAAATATCTAAATCGTGCGCCCATGCGCATACAAAAATAATAAATAAATATCCAACGCCTTAATAAATAGGCGCGACAAAATATAGGCGCCATGCCTAAGGTATGCGCCCATCAAAATATAAATGATAACTCGAATACACGCTATCCTCCAATGCTTTCCACCGCCGTTGCTGCTATCTCTACACATCAACTGAAGCATTCACAATCGTTAGTAAAATAATACAATTAAACCGACAAAAGTGAATACCTAGTAGTCTTCAACTACATAATTAAATCAATTGGTCAGAAATCAATCCTAACCTTAATTTATCATGAGTGCGCACTCTAAACTCATAAACGTTTATTAATTTAATATGTATTTTGCGGAATCACCTGCTATGGAATCACCCATGTACACACTAAATTAACAAAACGCCCGAAAAGGATAGGTGTACCCATCAACTTCTCGCAGAAAGAATCCACTTTGTGTATGAGCTCCGGTAATCAAAGTTTACGGAATCCACCGTAAAACCTCACGTAAGCGCGCGTAGTGAGCGTCAAAAGGTCCCCAAGAACAAAAAAACTCTACTTTTTGCACACAAATCAATGTAGAAAGCATGCACGACATGAACAAGAGACCAATTGGGTACAATCTCCCCCCATGCCTTGTGTGAGCGCTCCACAAAGCATGTATTTTATGTATTAATCATCTTCAAGCTCAAATAATAGCCCAAATTACAAAATAGCACGCTTTTGGCTTTTGAGTTTGCTTTAGTGCCAAATAGAAATAAAGCTAATGGGCGGACGCCCAAGAAGTCAGGCATACCCAATACAACGTCCAAATACAAATATCTAAATCATGCGCCCATGCGCATACAAAAATAATAAATAAATATCCAACGCCTTAATAAATAGGCACGACAAAATATAGACTCTATGCCTAAGGTATGCGCCCATCAAAATATAAATGATAACTCGAATACACGCTATTCTCCAATGCTTTCCACCGCCACTACTACTATCTCTACACATCAACTGAAGCATTCACAATCATTAGTAAAATAATACAATTAAACCGACAAAAGTGAATACCTAGCAGTCTTCAGCTACATAAATAAATCAATTGGTTAGAAATCAATCCTAACCTTAATTTATCACGAGTGCGCACTCTAAACTCATAAACGTTTATTAATTTAATATGTATTTTGCGGAATCGCCCGCTATGGAATCACCCATGTACACACTAAATTAATGAAACGCCCGAAAAGGATATGCGTCCCCATCAACTTCTCGCACAAAGAATCCACTTTGTGTATGAGCCCCAGTAATCAAAGTTTACAGAATCCACCGTAAAACCTCACGGAATCCACCGTGTAATATGCCTCCTGGCATCATATTTCTTGTATATCTCACTGGAAAGAAGCTGGGGTATTCTTCAAGCCAAACCACATCACTGTAAATAAAAATACACCCCATGTTGTGATTAAAACTAGTTTTAGCTTGACCTTTGGAGCAAGCCAAACCTAGTTGTAACTATTAAATCCATTCCAGAGGTATCCATCTCATGACGACGAGCAATCTCATTGCTCCAGAATGGTATCAAGGTAAGGAATGAAATGGATCTAGAATGTTTGTAGCATTTAGCTTCTTGTAATCTAGATAGGTTTTGAGCTTCTTGTTTTTGTTAGACACAATGATAATGGATGAGATCCACTTTTCTCAATCCACTAGAACAATGAAGCTAACTCAGAGGAGTTGTTTTTTTTTTACTACCTTTACCATGTGGAGATTCACATACTACCTTTACCATGTGGAGATTCATGTGGTATCTTTGCATGCAGATTGGCACACCATTTGGTATAAGGAGAATCTAGTGCTAGTAAAGCTTGGGATTGAGTCTCTTCATTTCAAAGCAATCCTAGGCAAAAAAGTCTTTAAATTCTATATCAAGGATAATAAGCTCGTCATGGAAGTTAGGAGTACTAATCTTTACTAGCTTTGTTTTTTTCAGACCAAGGTAGACTAAAGTAAGAGCATCCCCCATGACTCTTGTAACCTTCTACATTTGGGATTCACATTCTCTCTCTTGTTTGAGCACATTTGAAATTTTGGAGTTGACTATCATTGTAGCTTAATTGGCTTTTGCCTCTGAGTCTAGATTTTGGATTTCTGTATCATTAGGATTCTGGTATTGGGTCGATTCTACCTCATGAATGGGGAATGCAGATCCAAGTCCTTCTAGCTAATTTATCATACATCCACTAGACGAATGGACTCTAAGTGGGCATTAGTTGCCAAGAACATAGCATCCTCATCATCCTCCAATCCATCTCATGTTGATTATTTATGCACTACTAGTTTGCCAAGAACATAGCATCCTCGTCATCCTCCAAGCCATCTACCATGTTGATTATTTCTGCGCTACTAGTTTACATCTTATATATGGAGGCTAAATTTTTTAAAGGAAGATTTTGATTCTACTATGACCTTGGTGAATGTTAGCTAGCCACAATCCCAATTGCAATTGACCCATGCTTGCCGCAATCAGGGTCGTCTGAGCAATAGGTAGTAATGTTCATCAACATCCTCCACATTGAGGACTACCAAGGAAATTAGGAATGACATAGTGACAACATCCATGAGAATGGATTGGATGATGCCAAGTGGCCACACTCTTTGTTGGTTAGACATTTAGACTAAGAATGGGGCAAGCTCCTAGTTCATCAACCCAAATTCTCTGCAAGAGGCCACAATGACGATGTTAACTTTGAACCCACTGTCTAGTAGAATTTTGTTGATGACCTAGTTTTAGAACTGAAGAGAGATGATTGAAATGGTAGGGTTGGACAACGGTCCTAATGAAACTCTCTCATGCTTAAAACTTCCTCATCTAGTGCGAATGTAGTCAGGGCTGCAACTTCATGTTTTGGTTAAACATGTCAATTTGATTATTATCTTCAAACATCCTTGAATGCTAGGACTAGATTAAGTAGGTTTCCTAGGGGAATGGTAATGGTGGATAGTGGTCCCCACAAAGTCAAGGTATCTACTTTAATTAAAATCGGCTTGTAGAGAATGAATCCTAAGCTTGAGTAGCAAGCTGGTTCCCTTCCATTTTATGGGTTGGCTTCAGAAGCTGCATTGCAAGTGATACTCCATTGATCCCTTTTGATAAAAAAGATGTTGATTTTAGACTCAAAATTAGTTGTTGCAGTCTCTACTATGGTGTTGATGTTCACATAGTTCCTTTTGCATGTGCATGTCTTGAATTCGGTACAAGCAATGGTTGTAGGTCTCTCAGTACTATCGGTTCTTTTGCCGTCCATATAGCCACCTAGTGGCAAACTTTCTCCTATTCAGCCCAAGAGTTTTTTTGTGGGATTCTCCTCTTTGCCTTTCAACTTCTTATCTAATTGGGTAACCACATTGACATCCTGCTCATAGAGCTCTTTGATTTCCATTGTAATGATAGATGGCAAGATGAAGTCTGGTCCTAACTCTATTAATTCTAAGTATCATATTGCTAGTATTTGAGACACTCAAATCTCCAATGGCCTTCATGTAGACAAAGAAAACATTGTTTATTTGGGGGGTGATAATTTTTTGTTCTACCTCCTTGATCTCTTTCTCATCCTTTGCAGCCCATGTCAGGAGATGGATAATCTGATTGTGTGTACAGCACTATCGGTGTTGCAACATCAAATATTTTGAGGTGATTCCAATGGGCGGCTTGTGCTCCTCCCATGCCTTTCTAGGTATCATCGTTTCTCATTTGACATCGAGCATTATAATAGCAAACTTTGGTGTTGTCCAAATCCATATCTAAGTCACTTCGTTCCATATGATGGGTTTGTTAGCATGTTTGGCCAATTTTCTTCCTTTTTCTAACTTCTCCTTGGCTAGAAACATCTCAATGCAGATAGCACATTGGTAAAAATAATACAAGGTATTAACTGATAAGTTGTTAACCCTCAAATGAACAAGGTGGAAAATCTAGAAAATATAAAGTAGAAGACAAAGCCAAGGCAAAAGTGGAATGGAGAACGAAGGCACGCCAACAAAAATCGAGAAACACAAGTGTGAAAAATTCCTAAATCAAGGAGAGACGCTCAAGAAAAAGCACAAGTCAATACTTTTACAAAAGAGTGGAAGGCGCACCGTGATTTATTTTAAGAGCGCCAGGCTCTTACCTATGCAAATTGTAAATATAGATGGGCAGTAGGAAGGAAGCTAGGAAGATAGGAGAACAATGGAAAAAAGGGCCTAGGCTATGGCCATCCATGTAGAAAGGGGATGACCACCCAAATGGGATTTAGGGCTTTGTATATAAAGTTCAAAAGATGAATGAGAGCTCATTCTTTGGTGTGTGGAAAAGTGGACTCTTCTTCTTCTCTCCTTCTCTTCTCTTGCTTACTTGTGAGCGTTTGAGGAAGGGAGTGTGAGGGAGTGAGCTTGTGAGAGTGAGGGATCTTGCAGGTGAAGCTCTCCACCATCTCCTCTCTTCTTCTTCTCTTCTCTTCTCTTCCCTTCCCTTGTCTCGCATGTGGCTATGGAGGATGGAGCTTGGAGCTTGGAGCTTGGAGGAAGATGCCTGAGGATGCTTGAGCTTGCATCACAAATCGTGGAGCTATCAGAGTGCTTGAGAGAGGAAGCAACTCGATCGGGCATCAAGGTAAGCTCACTACACTCATAGAGAGGGATAGCACATTGGCTATGTGACAGGTAGCCATTAGTGCTCACTTGAAGTGCTTGAACAATAAGCACTCTGTGGGTCTTAGCGGTTGAGCTTGTACTCACTTCTACATTTTGATTCCATTTCCGAGATCCACGGATTCAAGCTCGAGTGCTTGCGCGGTTCAAAATGAGCATTGAAGTAAGGGTTTCATTCGAACCAGAGCTTGAGATAGATAGAAGGTTTTGGGTTTTAATCCACGCTACAAGTAAGTATTTCTGGTTTTTTATGATTGGTTGAGTAGGAGAAATCCATTCAGTACCTTGCTTTTGATTTTTGTCGCATTTAGAGTAGGATAGGTAAGAGAAATCAGAGAGGGAAGCTTGAAGCTCACTGCTGTCAAACAGTCCTGAATAGGGCAATAATAGGGGAAAATGAAAACAAAAGAGTGCTCAGATGTCTCAGAGTTGAAGTTCGAGTGATTGGGAAGGCTAAGGTGCAGGCCAGTGAGGGCTTAAGGTCCTGGGAAAACCTCATTTACAGTTCTAGCTTTGTGAGAGAGAGAGAGAGGAAGAGGGCTTGTAGGTCCAAGACTACATCAAATCGATCGGAGCATATCGGGACTTTTAGTGAGATCCAGGTATGGAATGCCCTTGGCCTACACTCCTTGATTCCTGGAATTTTTGGTAGCTACTAGCAACATCTATATTTTGATTTTTGGGCGAATAAGTGATCGACACACGTTTCAGCCAGCGAAATCGAATGCCTCCCACACTATCCGATTCCTAGAATCGGACTGTGTAAACTGTCCGATTCCCAGAATCAGACACTCAGACAAACCTATCTCATGCGATCGAAAACCTTATCCGATTTTGAAAATCGGACAACCCATAATCGGACCACTCGGACTTGGACCATTCGTTTGGTCGATCGGACCAACTCCAATCGGACACACAACCTATCTGATCGGATGCTCAAATCGTCTGATCGTGACAATCAGACCTTAGAATCGAACTAACAACATTGTTCGATCAGACATACTTCAATCATACCATTCAGAATATCGGACACTTGTCAAATCATACGTATGATTCCTAGGATCAGACTCCCAGAATCGGACACACGAAAATCGAACCACAAGAATTGGACCCAACTTTAGCTGTTCGATTGGACACACACCTGTGTTCGATTGTGACAATCGGACCTGAACTTGTCCAATCCCCAAAATCGGACACTGGTAAATTGAATGTCCAATTTTTAAAATCGGACACACTAGTAAATCGAACACAGTCTGAGAAGGAAAACATGGGAATTTGATGAACCCCGACTAATGAGAAGCATGACCCGCACTAGAAGAACCCATCGAATGCCTCACAAGTAGTTACAAACCTAGAGAGTGTGGTTGAACGGACTGAAAGGGTGTTTGATATTGTGGGTCGAATGAGATAGTGCAGCAGAAAAACTTAGAAGCTGACAGGAATAGCTAGGAACCAAACACATGACCCTATCAAGCCAACCTTTAGACAAGAGCACCAGAGCTATACGCACTTTGTTTTTTCACTCATGCTGATTTCTATCACTCAAAGCTCGATTAAGGAAAGCTAAAAGTCTGATTTTGCATAGTGCATAGAAAAGAGCACACATGCGCACCCACGCACAGAGTGAGGGTAAGTTGAGGGCTGATTGTAAGTAACAAGGAACACATATGGACCTAAGGACTTGAAGGAACCCACCAAAAGAGAAGACCCAAGGACATAGAAGAAATATTGAATCCCCAAAAGGTAGGACCAAGTGGAGAACATAGCCAAAAATATCTAAACGCCACAAGAATGGACAATACCGCGGAAGTGGATATGCCCAGCCTTATCAACTTGATTGACAACTTGGCAAAACAGGAAGTCCTAGACATGGAAGGAGGCAGCTCAAGCTGTAGAAGTGATGATGAGCTTAACCTAGGAGACTTTTCTGAGGTTGTCAAATAGTTAGTGTACAAATACGATGCTCAAACCCGGCTAGAACATCGCGGCAGACTAGTTAAGGACATCATGGCAAACCTAGAGGAGGAAAGAAAATTGGCCTTGCAGAGCTCTGCATGGCCTAGCTACATACAACCAGGATTAGCAAACTAGGAACTTATGCCAGAGCTTAGAAATGCGAGAGATCTAGAGAGTGCTAGCCTTAGTAGGCAGGAATTGATCAAAGAGTGAGAGAGCTCTAGAAGGAGATCTCACGCTGAGCGAGCTCTTGACAAAGCGGTTTCTAGATAATACGGTCGCAGAACAAAGCATTGCAACATTGGCAACATCACTACTAATAGGGTTTGGGAGTCAACCAAGGCTCTAGGAGCCAATCAAAAATCCCTGTCGTAGCAAAGCTTTGTGGAGTAGTTTGAGCATGTCTACGAAGCCAACGGCCTCACTGATCCTAATCAAGGCTTCCAAGCCTTCGAACTGTGCTTAGGCGACAATGGTCGAACGTGGTAAACAATTCTAGATGCTACGAAGCGTTCCGATTTCAATGGCCTAAAAAATCTCTTCATTAAGAGATTTTCGAAACCAGGATACTTCGATAACTTGTTAGTGCGGCTTATGAATGTCAAGTAGAAAGAGAGAGAGAGGACATTCGAGATTATGTGACCCACGTAAGGAGCCTCTTCAAGAGAATTCCCCTGGGTGAGAGACCAACCAAAAGGGCGATATCCACGGTATTCATCAATGGAATACGGGGCAAGGAGCTTTACAAAGCCTTGGCTGGCAACTCAAGCTTGCAGGGAGACGCACTGGCAAGGGTCTTTGAAGCTTAGGTAAGTTACTCATCAATATGTGTGCATCACGTGGGTTCAAAATAAGCTATTTTTAAAATACTATTTTTGTACACTTTTTACATACTAAAGGGTATAATATAGAGAGATTATTTATAGATTGAATAGAAAAGGGCTATGCTTTATTTAGGAAAAATTCATAGATAAGGATATTTATAAATAGGCCTTAAACGCACGTGATGTAGAGGATATACATATACTAACTTCCTTGAGCTTTGAAGAAGTTATTAGAGTGGACTACCAACTCAAAGAAAAAGGCTCTAGAGACTTGAATCAGGAAGAGTCCATTGCCAGGAGTTCCAAGAGAGCCTCAACACTAAGTAAGAGAATAGATTCAAGCACTCAGGACAAAGGAAAGGGCACTAAGTCAGACAAGAGCTAGCAGAGATTAGGATGGACATAGCCAAACTACAAGAGATGATGAGATGACCAATGCGCCGTCCAATGTGTGCATTGTGGAAGAAACCACTTGCCCTGAGTGTCAGGATGACTCTAGGTCACGACCTTGTTCTAATTATGGTAGGTTTGCCCATGACACCATGCATTGTCAATCACCTTGGAGGCTCCCATATCCGTAGCTTTACAGTCAACCCCACCTTGTGAATAGGCCACCAAACTTCTTTGGAAGGGGAGCCCCTTTGGCTCTTCTAGCACTAAATGATGCTAAACCTACCATCCCTAGGATGGAAATCAATCCTACATGTACCCCTAGACCACCTGGACCCTATGTGACTCATCCACCAAGTGATGCCCTCGTCAGGCTATGTGGACGAGCCTAGTAATGATGAGCTGTATGTAAACCCATACGTGTCATATGATGAGGAAGGAAATGCTATCCTCATGGACTATTGACCAATACCAGTGATGGATTTGGAAAGAGGGAGAGGCAGAGGCCTAGGAGGGCAAGCCCAAGAGCCAATTGTGTGCTAGACTTGCGGTCACCCAGGATATATTTCTTCACACTGCCCTGAGAGAAAGCAAGCGAATAGAGATCAGGCTGATTTAAGATGTGTTGAGTGTGGAATCACTCATCTCTTTGTCGACTGCCCTAGGCGGAGACCATCCTCTAGTTTAGCAAAGGAGCCATCGGTTCCATTGGGGTTGTTTGGTGTTAAGACAGTCAATGGGGAGGCCACACCTATCTCGTTGCATATCATGACCCATGCACAAATGAAGCAAGCTAGCATATCATTGCCATGGCCTAGCAACCTTGACACAACCTCAGTTGGAAAAAGGAGTCGGAGGAGATGAAGGAAGAAGAGACCAAACACTAAGGTCACCCTCAAAATCAAAAGTGCCACGACTCTGTCGGTTGGAGGGAAAGTCAGTGACGCAGAAGAAGAGACATCGGCACCTCAGATAGCTAAAAAGGGAAGTGCTAAGGTTGGGGAGTACCCCAACCCAAAGCGCCAACTTGAAGCCATCAAGAAGGTGAAGGAATGGGTAAGGGAAGCCTAGGAGCACCTAAAGGACGTTGAACCCATACTAGAGGATGAGATCGATGATCTCTCAAGTATAAGCACGCCAATCTTCCCCCCACAACCAATATCAAGGGAGGCAATGGCACCCCAAACTGGGCAGCCTAGACAAAGTCTAAATGCTCAGGGGGCCATCAAACCAGTCAAGGCCATTGGCCAATAACCGTAGACTTAGGAAGAGGCAAGTGACTAACAACCTCCTCAATACACTAGTGGCCACCCCTGTAACTCTAAGATTAGGGGACCTACTTAGGCAACACCCAATGCTATGGCTAGAGCTGACATAGTGGGTTGTAGAACCAAATGAGCCAATTGCCACAGACTTGCCTGAGCATGATTTAGAAACTCAAATACCAAGCTTGACATTGAACTCCATGCCTAAGTCACTGCATGTCAACACCTTTTGAGAAGGCACAAAAAAGCATGTAGTCCTAATAGTCTTAGCACTGGGGGACATCACCAGAAAGGGGATCGTGGACACGGGGGCAGGAGTTAGAAGTCTTCGTGGACGACTTGTGCATTCACTTTGCTTGGTGAGAATACTTAGGCAGGCTCCGAGCGGTCTTTAAACGATGCAGGCTATACTGCCTCTCATTGAACCCCTTGAAATGCATTAACTCTGCTTGGTGAGAATACTTCGGCAGAGGCTCTGAGCGGTCTTTGAACGATGTCGACTATACCACCTCTCATTGAACCCCTTGAAATGTCAGTTCTAGGTGAAGCATGGATGTATCCTAGGACATGTGGTGTCAAGGAATGGCATTGCCACAGATTTCTCAAAGATCAAGGTCATTGTCAATCTTCCACCCCCAACTAATTACAAGGGTGTTCAGTGCTTCTTAGGACATATTGGGTACTATCGACGGTTTCTATTAAACTACGCATTGATTGCTAGACCTCTATATAAGCTATTAATTGTATTTGAATGGATTGTGGAGTGCGCATATGAGGAACTAAAAAAGGCTCTAACCATCGCTACGATACTACGAGCCCCAGATTGGACACTCACGTTCCATGTGCACATCGATGCTTCAAAATTTACTGTAGGAGCTGTGTTGTGCCAACCTGGTGAACACAACCTGGATTATCTAGTGAGCTTTGCTAGTAGACAACTCACTAAAACTAAAATGAATTACTCGACAATGGAGAGAGAGGGCTTGGTCATGGCATTTACCCTGAAGAAATTCTGACATTATCTTTTGGCTACGCCTTTTACTTTCTTTGTTGACCATCAAGCCTTGTTGTATCTGGTTAATAAACCATGCGCTACATGATGCATTGCTAGATGGCAGCTTCTACTTTTGGAATTTGACTTCTCCGTGGTGGTGAGTAAAGGGAAGTAGCATTACATGGCTGACCAATTTGTCTCGTATCCCCACGAGAGAAGTGGCTGGACAAGGCATCATGGATGAACTACCAGACACACACATATTTCACTTATCCAGCGAAAAAGATTTGTTTAAAGCTGACTTAACACCATATTGTGGACAGATGACATAGTTCAAGTGCTTGAGCATGGACTATCGGAACGACTGATAGAATAGGCCCGCTTTAGGTGACTCATCCTGAAAGTCCAACCCTATCAATTGATAGCTAGCCAACTTTACAGGCTAGGGAAATACTGGTTACTACGCAGATGCGTGTGTGAGCATGATATGCATAACGTATTGACAGAGGCACACGGTGGAATTGCAGGAGGACATTTCAGTGGAGATGCAACAGCCCGCAAGGTACTGCAGTCCCAGTTGTGATGGTCTACCCTCTTCCGAGATACGACGCGATTCGTGAAGCATTGTGATGAGTGCCAAGGAACTAAAGTCCCTATCTGTAAAGATCGCATGGAGCTAACCCCAATTATCGCACAACAACCTTTCAAGAAATGGGGGATTGACTTCATCGGACCCATTAGTCTTGCGGCACAATATTCACAGGCTATCTAAATACATCATTGTGGCCATCGACTATCTAACCAAATGGGTAGAAGCACGAGCTATGAGAAAGAATGACACTAGGACCACCGCTAAGTTCCTATGGGACCAAGTGATCTCATGATTCAACTACCCCATCGAACTAGTCAGTGACCAGGGCACACACTTCATCAACGAAGTAATAGCTCATCTCCTGTCCTCCTTCCTAATCATCCATCAAAAATCCTCACCCTATTACCCACAGGAAAACGGTAAAGCTAAATCAACAAATAAAATCCTAATAAACATCCTGTTGACCAAGGTCGTCTCTGCGTCACGCAGTGATTGGGATAACAATTTGATGGCGACCTTGTGGGCCTATCGCACAGCTTACAAGACATAGTGGTAGGAAAGACCCCCTTTAGATTGACATATGGTACAGAGGCAATCCTTCCCTCGGAATTCTTCATACCAAGCCTCAAGATCGCCTTTAAGAAAGATGGGATGGAAAGGGGGCATGGAAGGAATGCTTGATTGAACTCGAACGCTTAATGGAAACCTGGCTTCTAACCACCCATGCGCTCATATGAAAGAAGGCAAGATGCAAAAGCTAGTTTGACAAGAATGTCAAGCAGTGCAGCTTCGAACAGGGTGACTTAGTACTTCTATACTTAGTCAAGGGACATAAGCAAAAGCTGAAGCTTCGGGGTCTAGGACCTTTCAAGATTTGAACCATCAGCCAAACTAGCAACGTCGAACTAGAAACCCTAGAGGGTGAGGGCATAGGCTTCTTTAATGGCAACTACATAAAGAAGTATTTCCCTCCCACGCACCCATTGCATGAGCCCCTAATGCTGGCACTCCCCATCCACGTACGAGTAGCCACTATCATTGAGGTGGACTATGAGGATGAGGAAGTAGTACCACCAACTTACCCACGCATGACGATCAATGCTAAACACACATGCACCATCAACACATTGATCAATGAGGGAGCTTATTTTAATATATTGACTCATGATCATTGGACCCAAATTGGCAAACCGCAATTGCAGCGTCCACTATTGCTAATCTCACCCCTTATGGAGGCCAATCTTATGCACTTTTGGGAAAGTGCAAGGTTGCAATTTCTATCAAGTCTGAAAGCATGCCAATAATCTTCTATGTGTTACCCAACAGTAAGAATGTAGACACAGAATTGTTGTTAGGATGAACTTTCAAGAACCAAGCCTCTTGCCATGTCGACTATGAGTCGCAGCGTATCCACCTAGGCATGGGTAATGTCGGCATACTTACAGCTTTCAGCAAGGGCGGCGTGACTCTTTCCAAGTCCACAAAGCCATCGGTATAGAGAAACCCACTACCAAGTCTCAGGAGGGGGGTCGGGACTTGTCACAACCTACCCAGCCTCGAGGCCAGAAACCCACTAGAACCAACATTGAAGCCCATGAACCCCAGTTCAAATGGGTACCTAAACAGAGAGCGCAACCTAGGAATAGAAACCCATGGCCTCGCAAGGCTAAGGATTCGCACTCGAAACCTAGGAGGCTGAGACGAAACTATAAACATTGACCTATGATCAAGCCACAATGGGTCCCCAAGGCCTTATTGCAAGCGCAAGGCTACTATGCGGGTAATACCTGGATTTGGCTTCCTAAAGCCAAAACACCCAAAGCGCCTATTCAAATGCCACCCTCAAGCTTGACCACAAGCAACATCATGCTAGAGACACTCAAACTACGAGAGAATCAGGCCACAAAAGCCATGCAACCTCTAAAGCCTAGCTCAACAGGGCATAAGCCAATATATCGGCCAAAACCGCAATCTATTACTAACAAACCGACCACATCTAGTCCCGGTGATGCCCCCCCTCAACTCTCAAATGGACCAAGTAGTACATCAATTGCACCCAAATCTGCACCCATCCAACATCAGGCCAAGCTACAAACTCATGAGCAAACCAAGCAACAACCATTAGCTACTGACCTCCCTAGCATTGTCAAACCTCAACCACCTGCCAGGCTTAGACCCTCTTATGGGCGGCACTCAATTCTAACCTTGGCCAAAATTTTAGCTGAAAATACGAGGGATGACTTGATTACCTACCTCCGATGCTTGGACACTACTTTCATAACATTGACTAAAAGCTATGATTGGCTAGATCTAGGACTCTTGGAAGAACCTATAGCAACGGAAGTGCCTGGCTCATGCAAAAGTAGAACACTAAGACAATTTGCTGAAGGCCCTTCATCCTCTAACCCTTTAATCCTAGGAAGAATTCTTCTCATTTCAAGGGGGAAAGGGTAAGGTGAATCAAACCAAACAGATAATGAAAATAATAAAGGAAAAGCACACATTGCAAGAGTAGGACAAAACAACTTGTGGTTGAGGAAAATGTCAATAAAAATGAAAACACTAGACCAGTGGGAGGAAAAAGTCCACTGCTACACTCAAACATTTCAGTTCAGCAACTATGTAGTCGTTTCTCGTTGCTTGTAATTATTCTGAAAAACACTAATGGTGAATATGGCTTCATGATAGGCATCCATCATGGCAAGCCAAGAAAAGGCTAGCAAATTGCCTTTTTCAGAGGAA
Source organism: Lygodium microphyllum (assembly GCF_053477565.2). Lineage (NCBI taxonomy): Eukaryota > Viridiplantae > Streptophyta > Polypodiopsida > Schizaeales > Lygodiaceae > Lygodium > Lygodium microphyllum. The sequence continues at coordinate 130,293,756 of NC_141138.1, forward strand.
GAACAAGCAAAATATGGACATTCGATGGAAACACGAGCCTTCAACTACTTCAAGTTCTAGCATATCTTCAGCCTAGATGATGTGGCCATTGAAGAACGGGCAGTAAGGCAGATCATCAAGCAATGCAATCTGCAGAAATACATGGAAGCAGTGAGCCGGGGAGTGGACTACTTCCACTATGCAGAGTTCCTGAGGACTTTCCATAGAAACCACGACACCATAACTATGCATGAGGGAGAGGAAACTCACCAAGTGCAGATTGAATTGACCCTGAAGCTGGTGAAAAAGGCATTGGGCCTAGCAAACAAAGTAGAAGGAAAGCCAAAAAGAGACGTATATGCCTTACTAGGGATAAACAAGGTAAAAGTTGACACCAATGACGACATCAGCTTGGTGGATATTCCTGATCCCGAAATCCAACTCCAAGCCAAGATGGTGCACACACTATTTTCTAGCGAAAGATACAACTCCATAATGAGCCGCATCAACGTCCCCTGCTAGAGAGTATCGCAGCAATGTCACTGGATGAGGTCAACCTCAACGGGTTTTTGAGAAAGACCATTGAGATCTCAACAAAAGCCTTGGCAATGAGAGGACAGCCTACTACAGGATAATCTCCCGCCACCAAAGCTAAGAGGAAAGCTTCATCTTCAAAGTCTGCAACCATTAGATTCGGTGGGGTCCTCACCGCGATCATCAGGGAAGCCTTGGGACATGAGCAAGAAGAAGGAGGAGAAGGTATGGATGAAATTCCAAGCAGGTCACCACCTCACTAGGAACGGGAGGCACAGTCTACCAAAAGGACGCTAAGTGAAGAAGAAGAGGGCAAGGAACAAGAAGAGCAAACTAGCTGAGGAGAGGCTAGGAAGGCAGAGAAGAAAATTACAGGAGAATAGCAGAAGGAGGAGAGGAGGAAACAAGAAAAGTCAGACTTGCAAAAGGCCTATAAGGAGTCCAAAAAGGCCGATCAGGAAAGGAAGAAAAAGCAGGAAGAGGAGGAGGAGGAGCTGAGGAAAAAAGAGGAGGAAGACATGGTCCTCACCATGCACAGGTCCATTGAGCAGCATCAGTCTAGGTATGATGAGCCGGAACTCGCAAGCTCCATCAGAAATGAAGGGCCAAGATCGAGTGCCTATGTGCTTGAGTTAGTGCCACCTGTAGTGCAAGAAGGCAAGGGCAAGGCTCTGATTACCCCCATCCCTACCCTCTTACTGCCCGCTACCACCACCGCCATCTCCACTCCCAGTTCTATGACCCAAGGAGCAGGAGAAGGAACCCCCGATTTCTTAACTTGTTAATATTATCTATAAAAGTCTAAATCTAACTAGCCTTGACTTACAAATGTCGCCACCACAAATCTAGCCCATCCCATCCGGCCTAGTCTGGACGTGTGACCTGCTACTACTCGTCTCCATCCAGCCTCCTACATAAATTTTAAAAATTAAAATTGCATAGTTTAGAGAGTAGTTATAATACACCTAACAAAGATCACAATAATTTAAATGTCGGTTATTTATTGCATATATCCTCTGCTGAGGAAAACTGGTCAATAGGCATTTCTCCCTGCGAAAGTGCTGCCACGTCTCCATGCACATATCAACCTTCCTTTTATTGTCTCCACCATACAATAGCGCCTGCTTTTTTCCACACTAGAGTAATCATTAATTCCATAATATCAATTGATGCTACGGTATGGTGGAGACAAACAAAAGGAGTATATACATATATATATACATACTTACATATATACATATATGTATATATATATATATATATATCATGGCCAAGGGCTATGACTGTTGTGATCCCTGATTGGAAGTAGTAGCAGCTAGTTTAGTGGACTGGCTAATATTGGCGGATTGCAGTGTCAAGTCCTTAGGCCGATCAGAAGTGGTCGTGTCTTTTTTTTCCCTTTGAGCATTCACTTGTGTAGATCGAGCATCAGTTGATCTAGTCACATTAGGTTACATAGGCACATCCTTGGGCTGAGAGCTACGGGTGGTGTCATGTCCCACCTCTTGGACATCTGGAAGCTTAGATGGAGATAGAGGTTGGGATTGAGCAGCTGCACTTGACAGTTGCTATTGTGCTTCCTATGTCCGTTTAGGGAAAGAGGGTGTAGGAGATCTGGGACTCTTAGGTGGAATTGGCACTAGCTGAAAGATTTGCTCACGGCTGTTAGATGATTGTGCCATTTGCTTTGTTAATCAATCAGCCTTCTTACGAGCAGCATTGTGCATGTGGTGCTCATGATCCTCTTGGAAAGTCAAAAGCTCCTTGAGTACTAGTGGTCTTTGTGCATGCTCAATGGTTATATCTAACATCTGCTTATTAAGCATGCTAGGCTAAGGCTCTTCCTTTCTAATACTCGTGTTTGGTTTCTTGCCCCAAGACCTAGATTTTCTCTTAGATTTCCTCATGTGCTTCTTTACTTTTGATGCAATCTGGCCTTCAGCTGATAGAGGTGGTTTAGCAAGGGGTTTTGGTACCCAAATCCATCGATTACCTACGTAATACCCTTGAGCACGTAGCAGCGCTTTGGATATCCATCACGGTGTTGTGCTAGCTCTCCATCGGTGCCTTTTTCTATAAGGCTTGGGCTTCTTTCGTGGTCTTCTACGATGTTTGTAAGTCCGAATCCTATCCTTGGCATTGTCTCTTGACCTTCTTGTTTCAAGCCTGGCCTCACTCACTGGTTCTCTCTGTTCAACATGCGCTTGTAGCAACTATTTCAACAACTCCTTGATCTCATCACTAGGCTTGCTTGGCATGTCGGAATGTTCCTTGTCTTTCCCTCAGGTCACCCTTACTAAAGGCTGTGATTATCCTCACACCCGGTAGTTTCAAGTGTATCCTTCGTGCTACATAGTCAACCTCACACTTGGTCACCCTTTTGAAGGGTCATCCAAGGAGGGTTTTCTTTCCACAGCTAGCACTATTTGGAGGAACATGGAATAGGACATGCAAGCTTTCAGTTTCAATAGTTATAAGGATTTTGCACTTTCCTATGAGTGCTTGTGGGTGTCCCCCATATGGACTAATAGTTGCATTAGTCGGTATGAGCTCTGATTGGCCTAGCAAAGTCCATGCTTCATAGGTCAAGATATTAAAATATGCTCCTTCATCGATGAGAGCATCAACAACATACTCTCTTTTTGTGGTGAGTTTGAACCTAAGATAAGCAGATGGCACTATGTCTTCATCTTCCAGGTCTTGGCTTGTAAATTTAAGCCTCTTAATGCATGCCCTTGAGTCCCCAACTACATAGCTAGATTTGGTTTCTCTATTGATATCTTGGGTCATTTTTGGAGTGCCATTCAAGGTGCATCTATCATCAGGACTGTCATATCTAGTCATCCTCGTAGTTGTAGCTTGATGTTGTTGGATTCCGCTTTGAGTAGATGCAGTCTGAATGCAGCATATACATATTTTTGTGGTGTTTCCTTTTTGCCCTTGTTGGCTAGATTGGTCATTTGAGGTTCTAGGGTCTCTGTTTGTCTTTGTTCGGGTATGGGCTTTTGCTTGCTCTTTTACAAGTGAGGATTTATGCTTATGCATAGCCATTACTACACTAGGATCTAATTTGGAGGATTTGTCATGACACACGTTTTCTCTCCAATCTACTTGGTGGAGGTGTGAAGGGGGCAGAGCCCCCTCTACGGGGGTCCCGAGGGGGGGGGAGAGGAGACAGTCCCCTGGCCCACAGGGCCATTATGGTAAACACCATGCACAATTTGAAGGACCGTTTGTAGCCAAGTTTTGAACTACTTGCTCTAGATTTCATTCTACTGATAGATCTATGATGTGCTTTTGGGTCTATACGGTCTCTGTGTTCGATTTTGGGGTCTATGGGTCAAATATCTTAAAAAATCCAAATTCGGATCAATAGGTCCAAAAATTGCAGGGACCGAATGCCCAATTCCGCCTATCCGAATGGTCGAGGGCCAAATGAAAAAGGGCCAAATGCAACTAGTCCGAATGTTAAATTTGGCCAGTCCGAGTGTGGTTGTCCAAGAGCCGACTGGTGACTGGCCGAGAGCTGAGTCAGATGGGCCGAGTCAAGTGGGTCAAGGGCCGAATGGTGAATTTGGCATGTCAACTTGTCCGAGTGGGGTTGTGGCGAGTCAGTAGAGCCGAGGGCCAAATTTTGAAGTTGGTTCGAATGCTTCACTCAGACGGGCCGAGTGAAAGGCGTCTGAGTGTAGTTGGTCGAGGGCCGAATGGCCAAGTGGTCCGAGGGCGGATTCTGGGACTCGGCCCAAAATCACCGTCACTCGGACGGGCCGAATGCGACGCAATTTTTGATGGACTTCAAAGAATTCATCATGCCGAGTGATCGAGGCCTTCCTACATGTTGAGCACCTCTAGATCCAAGCTACTCATGTAGGGGAAGGTGTGGAATTACGTGTGCTGGGCAAATAACTCCTAGATGACCACATCGAAGCATGTCTACGCAATGAATCTTTCTCCCTCTCTCCAGCTCTCCTAAAATCCTGCAATGCAAAATGTGGCATTTCTTGCCACTCCTGGTCCCTTATCACCCTGCCCAGGCTTGCACTCACCTTAGTCTTGCTCCCTTCACCAACATTTAACCCAAATTTTCATTTTTTGCCCTTCATTTCCCTGTTTCAGCCAATTATATAGCAACAGAAAACCCTATTGTGTGCTCCAATGTTTTGCTCCAATTCTTCCTAAATGCAAGAAAAAATCATAAGGGAAATACCTACACTTCTCCATCATGCTTTCCCAAGTCCAAAAACCAAAAACCTACTTGCTAAGGAGATCGAATACCTCTTCAAACTCCCTTGCTTCCTACCTACCTATCTCAAGCACCAGTTCGAGGAAAACCCTACTTCAATACTCGATTTAAAGCGTGCAAGCGCTCAAGGCTTGAATCCGTTGGTCCCGGCAACAGAACCAAAATGTGGGAGCTCTCGCTCAACCGCCAAGACCCACGGACCGCTTATTGCTTCAAGTGTTCCAAGCCGAGCAATAATGGCTACCTCTCACATAGCCGACGGGCTACTTATCTATGAGTGTAGTGAGCTTACCTCCATGCCGATTGAGTTACCTCCTCTCCCGCGCACTCCGATAGCTCCAAGATCCAAGTGCAAGCTTCAAGCAAGCTCCATCCTTAAGCTCCACGCTCCAAGCTCCATTGCCGCAACCAAGACAATAGAAGAGAAGAGAAGAGAAGATCCCCAGTCCCTCATCCTTACACACTCACTCCCTCACACTCTCACACACTCTCTCTCAAGCACAAGCTCAAGCAAGCAAGAACAAGAAGAAGAAGAGGAGGAGGAGAGCCACTTTTGGCCACATACAAGAATGAGCTTCTCACTCACTTTTCAACTTTATATACAAAACCCTAAATTGCTTTTGGGCGGTCATCCCCTTATCCCCTTTTTTACATGGCCGGTCGTGGCCTCAATCACGGCCTAGGCCCTTTTTCCCATTGTCCTCCTATCTGAAAGGGAGCAACGGATCGAAGGTTGGACTCGAGAGCTATGGCGGGAGAGCAAGAGCAAGAAACGAAGAGACTAGAAATGGGAACTCCAACAGTCACAATGTGTGACCGGGCCTTCCTTTATTCAAACTGTCACTAAAAGAATAAAGAATAAAGTGACGGTGTGATGGGCGCCCGCCACCTGCAGTGTGCAGTGGCGGTGACTGTCAGTGTAGTAATACATGGGCGGCTAGGCAGATGCGCCTTTACCCCCCAACAACCTCCCACTTAAAGGCGAATCTTCCCCAGTGAGGAGTGAAAAGAAAAAGAAAAAAGACAGTACAACATGTACACATGTACAATAGGATGAGGAAAGACGTCATCTCATCCCACACCCATCAACCTCCTGAGGAAGGCAAAGCGCTCTGTAGAGAGGCTTTTCATGAGCAGATCTACAGGATTCTGATCAGTCGGAATCTTGACAAGATCAACAGACTTGTCCTCAATGACCCCACGTATGAAGTGATACCTCACCTCAATGTGTTTCGTCTTCGCATGGAAGACCGGGATTCTTGGCTAACTGAATAGCACTCATAGAATCCAAATGCAGTGTAGAGATAGCATCAATACCAAAGTCAGCAACTAAACGACCCAACCAAATGGCCTCCTTGCAAGCCTCAATGGCTGCAACATACTCGCCTCTGTAGTAGAAAGGGTCGTGCATTTTTGCACCCTGGACATCCAAGAAACAGCACCTCCAGCATAGGTGAATACATAGCCAGAAGTGGACTTCCTACTATCTGCATGTCCTGCATAATCAGAGTCAGTGTACCCCATGACTCATGTATCCTACTGGCTGCCATAGCATATGCACATATCTGCAGTGCCCTTCAGGTACCTCGTGATACCCTTCACGGCATCCCAATGCTTCTTGCCAAGTGTAGCCATATAGCGTGCCACAACACCGACTGCAAAGGCAATATCTGGATGAGTGGCTATCATGACATACATAAGATTGCCCACTGCGGATGCATAGGGAATCTTGGCCATCTCGGCCCTCTGCTCATCTATCTGTCGACAATTATCCTGTGATACCTTCACATAAGAAGGCAATGGACAACCAATAGGCTTTACATCCTGCAGGCCGAAGCGCTCAAGGACTTTATGAATGTACTCCCTCTGTGACAAGTAGAGGAGTCCCTGATGCCTATCCCATCTAATGCGCATACCAAATATGTGAGCGGCCTGTCCCAGATCTTTCATCTCAAAGCTCTTCTTGAGCTGAGCCTTAAGAGCATCTAGCTCATCATGAGCTTTCCCTGCTATCAACATATCATCCACATAGAGTACCAAAATCAATAAAGAACCATCATGGGCTTTCTTTGTGTAAAGACACGGATCCATAATAGCACTCCGACTGCAGCCCTATGACTACATAAAGGCATCAAACTTATGATACCACTCCTTAGGTGCCTGTTTCAAGCCATAAAAACTTTTCTTCAATTTGCACACTAGGTGCTGCCTGCTAGGTTCTGCAAAGCCCTTAGGCTGCTCCATATAAATCTCACCATGCAAGTCCCCATGTAAGAAAGTCGTCTTGACATCCATCTGGTATAAATCCAAGTTAAGTTGAGCAACCAAAGCCAAGACTAAGCACAGGGTGGTCACCTTAACCACAGAAGAAAAGACCTCGTCAAAGTCCACACCATGCTCCTGCTTAAAACCCTTTGCTACCAATCTAGCCTTGTATGCCGGCTTGGGGTGTCCAGGGGTACTTTTTAGCTTGTACACCCACTTGCATAGCAAAGCCTTTTTACCCGTAGGCAAGGAAACCAAATCCCAAGTGTCATTCTTATGCAGGTAGTCTATCTCAGGCTGCATAGCCCTCTCCCAGGAGTGACTGTCACCCCTGCGCATAGCCTCATCATAGGTGAAAGGCTCTCCTACATCTGTAACCAAGACATAATGCATCAAGGGCTGAAATCTATCAAGTGGACGTCTGTCTCTAGTAGACCATCTCACGGTATCAAGTATTTTTCTGGAATCTGGAAACCCCTAGTAAAATTGTAGTTAGATTTGATTTCTGCTAGCTTAGTTGTTTGCATGATAGTTTGTTTTGTTATTTTATAGTTGAATTTCTTGTATTTGTTTAAGCCTAGGATTTTCTTGTCATTTTGTTTGAATTGTTGAGTGTGGAACTTGATAGCCTTGGTCGAGCTTGGTATTTTTTTGAATAGGATGAAGTAGGAGTTTGTTATTAGCTACCAAACATTGAGGAACAAGGTATGTTTTCTTGTCGAGACTTTTGCACATCACAGGCGATAATGGGTTCACGAGCACTTCACGTTGCACTTGTTAATGCACTACACTCGGGGGTCGTCTCCTCTTCTTATCAAATGCTTTCATGCCATGGGTTGGGATTATGCACATTTTGCACCATCATTGAGCACTAGCACGGCATGGGTCCGCTGCAGCTATATGGAGTAAATCTTAGATGCATGCGCACATGAGAGAGCACCTATCATTGAGCACGCACGTTTCTTGCACGCACCATTTGGGACGTTCATCACAAAGTTAGGAACCTCTGGTTGAGAGTGTAAGGTGGTTGGGAGAGTTCGAGGGTCGTGAAGGACGCCATCAATTATGAGAAGGAATGTTCATATTTGGTCAACATCTTGAGGACCATTATTTTCTAGAGTGTTAGGAGATTATGGGCGGGTGGAGCGGAGTATGTCATATCTTCTTATGAGAGTTGAGAGGTAAGGATAAGGAGTTATAAATTAATAAGGAATTTTGTTTGCATTTTGCATGACGCACGATCACATCTAGATAGACTAGGCACGATTCTTCAATGCATTCATTATTTTGTGTGTAGCATGGATTGATTAATTGCATATCATAGATCAATTGCATGTTTTATCAAATCATGTATGGTTGTGCACAAAGTTTCTTCCAAATCATATTCCTGCTAGGGCATAATGCATAAAAAATAGGTTCATATCCAAAGAATATTCATTTTGAAGACTCAAGGATCAAAGGGAAAGATCGTACGTTTTACATCGTCAGCGAGTATGTCTTGAAGAAAAAGAGGACATGTGTGCTAAAGTGTGTGCAATTACAAGAACAATAGGCTAAGGAAGGGAATAAGTCGTCCAAGATAAAAGATGGAGAAAAATGATATAATTTACGAATATTGGATTGTTTTGCCTATTTATAATGGATTTTCGTAATTCTGTCTATGCTAGCTTGTCGACCACATGTATTCCGATCGTTTTGAGTACCCGAACGACTATATTCGGAGTTCAAATGACGAAGTTATGATCCAAACAAGTTGCAAACAGGCATAAAGCAGAAAAAATGAAAATAGTGAAAAGCAGTAGAAAAGCAAAAGCCAAAAGTTGAAAGCAAAAAGCCTAATGTGTGTGAGTGTGGATAGAAAACTATATAAGGAGATGAGAATGGAGAGTTAAGGGCCTTCCCCCTTGATTACAATTGTATTTTATGAGGAGGAGAGTGGAGGGTCGCATGCTAGAGTGAGCTCTTGTCATGCCAATTCGGAAGTTAGATCTTTTGGGTGTCAAAGCGCTGAGCATCGGCTCAAGATTGTTAAGGTACAAGAATATATTTCTCTTGGTTTGTTTTCAAATTATTGGTATTTCCATTGTGTGGTTGTGTGATGCTCTACCCGCATACGGGTTTTAAATTTTTTGTAAGCTATAAGAGGCATTGTTTTTAGTCTTGTTTTGTGGTGTTTTATCAAATATCTGAATTTTTCAAATTGAGTTGTGCATACGAAAAAGTCAATTACCCCAACCGGCACTCCTTAACGTCTCGTTATCGGGTTGTGAGTGAGGCTTGCTCTCGATCACCGATCGTGTAACAACGGCAGGCTCTGTTGCCTGCCCAGCTGCCTGTCCAACACCTTGACCATGAGCATCTACTGCAGTTGTAGGCTATCCAACTGGCTGTGTGGGAGCTCTCGGCTCCTACTGAAATATGACCCTGCGAATCTCAACAACTCTCTCAGGCTGCCTATGCATTTTGTCTTCATGGAAGACTACATCATGACTGCAGATGACTTTTCGCGCCGGTGGATCCCAAAGATGATAACCCATCTCACCTGCATCCCCATAACCAAGGAAAATGCATTTGACACTCTTGGGATCCAGCTTACTTCTCTTGTCCCTGGGCACATGGCAAAATGCCTCACATCCAAAGACACGGAGATGCGCATAAGAGGGAGGTTTTCCAATCCATACCTCCTCTGCAACCTGGAAATCCAAACCACTAGAAGGTGATCTGTTTATGACATGCACAGATGTACTAACTGCCTCAGCCCAAAAGCTCTGTGGTAGGCCTGCATGGCTAAGCATACTGCATACACGCTCCTGGATGGTTCTATTCATCCGCTCAGCCAAACCATTCTGGGGGGGAGTGTAGGGGGCGGTCAACTGACTCTTAATACCCCTCTCATCACATAACTGCTCAAAAGCACGTGAGACATACTCACCCCTATTATCTGTCCTTAGGCATTTTAGCCTATACCCAGACTGGTTCTCAACCAATGCAAGCCATCTCTAAAACACAGCCAAGACATCGAATTTTAGCTTAATGGGATAAGCCCAAACTTTCCGTGAAAAATCATCTATGAACGTAACAAAATAGTTTGCACCACACATAGACTTATAAGGCATGGGCCCACAAACATCCGAATGTACCAATGCCAAGGGCTCACTCATGCGTGGCCTACCAGACTTCTTATGCGTAGACCTAGTCTACCTGCCATAAAGACAATGCTCACATGAATCAAAACATGCATAATCAAGGGGCGGTAAGTACTGCAAACCAGAAAGCATTTTCATTCCCTTCAAAGACATATGGCCCAAACGGGCATGCCAAAGAGATACATGTGGGATAGAACCCACAAACAAAACATGATCAAGGGAAGAAGCTGATACAATCAAGGGGTAGAGACTGCCAGCCTTGGCACCTCTCGCAATCACAAGTTTGCCATGAGTGATCTTCCATGCAGAGTCTCCAAAACATACATGATATCCTGCATCATCAAGCTGTCCAGCTGACATGAGACTGCGAGCAGATATATGACGTACATCTTGCATAACAAAACTGCGGCCAGAAGGAAACTGCGGCCTAACATCACTAATGCCCACAATATCAAGAGAGTTGTCATCACCCAAGTGCACAGAACCCGAAACAGTACGGTATGAATGAAACACTATGCATACATAGAGTGTATCTATGTCATCTGCGAAGCACTAGAAGAAGCTACTAGGATATAATCATCATCATCAACATTCTCAGGGTGCATAACATTGATCTCTTCAAATTTAACACTGGACTTTGCTGGTACTATGCTGCGATCAGAAGACTTATCCTGCACTTTGTCTTTCCCCTTATCTTTGCACCTTTCATTGCGCAATTCATGGCATTGTGGCCTAATATGGCCCTTTTTCCCACAATGATGACAAGTAACATCTGCATTCCTGCCACGGGATTTGCTACGTGACTTCCCACGAGACTTGGACCGAGATTTCTGAGAATCCCGTCCACGGCCACTACCACTGCCATGCTTTCCATATTCATCATTCCTGCCTCTAACTGTCATAGCATGAGACACACGAGAGGCATCCAAATTCTTATGGTTAACCTCTTCCTGCAGAAGAGCACTCTCAACATCAGATAATTTCAAGGTAGCAATAGAGGCACATAATGCAGTGCGGAATACATCCCATGACTCATTAAGAGTACCAAGCAAGAAAAGAGGAGTGACATCCTCTGCAAAAGTGATGTCCTGCGAAGTCAAGTTCTTGAGTATAGCATGGAACTGGATCAAGTGAGCAGACATAGTCACATTCTCCTTCATGCGCAAATCCATAAGCCGCTTTAGCCAATACATCTGACTCACTGGACTTTTCTTGTCATAGAGATTTTTTATCTTTTCACACACTTGCCATGCACTCTGTTCTTCCTCAAAGACATTATAGTGAACCTGTTCTGTGAGAGACAATACAATAGTAGACTTGTATAACTCATCAAGCTCAAGCCATTCCTCATCTGGCATAGTTGCAGGGGGATGCCCGCTTAACCTCAAAGGTTTGATCAGCGATTTCTGCACCAACACCTGCCAAATATGGCTCTTCCAATAAGAGTATTTTGTACCATCAAGCTTATTGATGTTGAAAATAGCGTGATCAGTGGACGAACTAGCCATAATGCAGGCTGGAAGACTGTAGACAGTTCAAAACTGCTTGCTGTTTACTGTAGAAAATGACCAAAAAATCACCAAAATCGAGGAAAAATGGCGAAGAAAGTGGAACCAAAGTTGTTTCCCACCAAGTACTAGTGAAAGTACACCATTTCAAAGTGTTTCAACATAAAAAATCCATGTCAGGCCATACATATATACTTGTTGTAATAAATTTCAGATTTCAGTAAAAGAGAGATAACAGTGCCAAAATCAGATCCCAAGGCAATCAGATACTGCCAAGACCAAAGCCGGCATCATGTGGGCATATCATAAGCATATGACGGTCGATAAGCATGAATCCAATACCCAAGTATGTCATATAAACATCTGCCAGTGAGTAGGCACACCCCCAGGCAACGGGGCAAAGTGTTCGTGCCACTACCAAAACTTGACACAAGTAGGTGTCAGTTCACAAAGATACAGATCCAAACCTAAGACTTAGCTCATAAGCATACAGTGAACCAAGACATATGATGTATCATCCCAAAAGATAAGAAGTCCCAAAGTCTCAAGTGTCTGTAACTGCTCAATAGCATGTAGCGGCTCAATGCATAAAAGTACCACCTGCTCAATGTCTGATAAGCATTCAAGAATGCTCCCACTGGCACAAAAGCCATATGTACGAGCTCAAGAGCTCAAGCCAAGGCAAGACACAGTGCCAACGACATAAGTCCAAGACAATACATCAATAGTACATCCCGAACATATAGGCGGTAGAGCATCCGTATGTAGCATCCATAAGCATGTAAGACATCAAGTACATCCCAAGATACAACTCTGGCAAGCCAATAAATAGCTCAAGTAAGCTCCGAGAATCCAAGGTCAAGCCAAGACCGAGCTCCAATAGCAATAGGCTCCAAACAATGTAACTAGCATGTGGTAATGGCATAGGCTAAGCATGTCAAGACCGGTCAGATATAAGCAACATACATGCCAAGGCCTGTCAGATATAAGCAACATACATGCCATAAGTACATCCAAGACGGAGCATCCAAATGCTTTGCAAAGCAAGCTCAAGCTCAACCAATGATCCCGAATCAAAATAAAGCTCTATGTCGAGCCCCAAGTGTCAATATATCACCATATATGTCTGAAACATAGCCCGAAAAGCATAGGCATAAGTATACATGAGTAAAATGACTTCAGCCCAACTGTGTACAGTAGTGACTTACTATTTAAAACTGAGAATTTCAGCACCAAAATTAGCTCCAAATGGTTTCCAAACAATAGGCATACATTCCCCTAACATCCGGGCATCAAACAGGACCAATCGGGCATCAAATGACAATGCCAAACAAGCTATAGCATCAAATGTCAGTGTAACACTATCATAAACTGCCTATGGACTGTTATGAAAGTCCCAAAACAGTGTTAAATCAGTCCAAATGCTATGCCAACACATCAACCATCAAAACCAAGCATCAAAGCATATTCATATGCCCGAAATGGAGCCTTTCCAAGTGCCAATGGAGGGGGAGAGCTGCTGTTGTGACTGTCAATGCTGAAGACACATATGGGAGGACTGTGTGATTCTGCCAACTATAAATGCTGGTCCTGGGGCTGCAAAAAATGGTGGCTAGGCTTCGGAGGGGTCCGTTTAAAGCCAAGGAAGGCCTCAAACAAGCTCTAGCAAGTCTTGTTTAAAGGCAAGTGAGATATGAAGCAAGGGAGCTTCAATGGTGGCTGCCCCAATCTTGTTTACAGCCTGTGAGACCTAAGAACTGAAGTAAACCCTGAAGAAAATGATCATATACCTCTGATGTAATGCCCTAAAGGTGCCCAACAATTCCGGGAAGGTGCTCGGGAAGCCGGGGAGTGACGGGAACTCGAAGGAGTCGGATATGGCTACCGGGAAGGAGACCCAATGCAAGTACGAAGTCAATGGGATGTTGAGAATGCCACGAACCAAGCTCAAGAGTCGAAAAGCAAAGCTCTACTACCAGTTGAAAGGGAGCGATGGATCGAAGGTTGGACTCGAGAACTATGGCGGGAGAGCAAGAGCAAGAAAGGGAGAGACTAGAAATGGGAACAGTCACAATGTGTGACCGGGCCTTCCTTTATTCAAACAATCACTAAAAGAATAAAGAATAAAGTGACGGTGACGGGCGCCCGCCACCTGCAGTGTGCAGTGGCGGTGACTGTCAGTGTAGTAATACACGGGCAGCTAGGCAGAGGCGCCTTTACCCCCAACACTATCTTCCTAGCTTCTTTTCCACCACCCTTCTACATTTACAAATTGCAAGGGTGAGAGCCCGGCACTCTTAAAATAAATCATGGTGCACCCTACGCCTTTTTTACAAAAGTATTGACTTGTGCTTTTTCTCATGCGCATTTTTCCTTGATTTGGGACTTTTCTGCACTTCTTGTGTTTCCAAATTCTTTTTGGCACACCTTCGTCTTCTATTTCACTTTTGCCTTGGCCTTGTCTTCTGCTTTAGATTTTCTAGCTTTTCCACCTTGTTCGTTTGAGGGTTAATAGTGTCTTTGAAATTTATGATGTTGTACCCGCATTTGGGTTTTAAGTTGTTTTAAGCTACAAGAGGCATTATTTGGCGTTTGGTTCTATGTGTGGTTCGTGTGGTGTTTGTCAAAATATTTAAATTTTTTGTGTTGTGTTGTGCATCCGACAAAGTCAATTTTCCCATCCGGCATTCCTTAGCATCTCATTATCAGGTTGTGAGTGAGACTTGCTCTTGATCACTGCTCATGTAACACCGCTACTTGCTCGAGCACATGCTGAGTGTAGGCAATGGATAATTATCTCTCTTAGTAGCTACGTTGATTTTCTTGTAGTTGACGCACACTCTAATCTTTC